>NW_027096410.1:0-60000 GCF_019320115.1 Miscanthus floridulus | reverse complement strand
ATCTATAATTCATATATCGTGAAACTATAAGATTTTTTTGAAATGTATAGTTAAACATAGTTAGAATAAGCTATTGGAAAAGGAGGGTGCTTGCCTTTCGATGCTGAGCTGCTTCCTCGATCTGAGCAGGTAATTTGTCTTGTTATACTTTATTGAGCAGTGGGTGCATGAACCACACACCCCACGGACGACGACTCATCACTAGACGAACGAACCAATCACGACTTGGTCAGTCTTCGCTTGGAGCCTTCTCGATCTAATCGCTAGTATTCGACGACAAATCCTAGTCCTTTCGTTTTCATTGTCCTCTTCCTCCCCAATTATTTTTCAAATAGTGTCCGGAGTTTCTTTGAAGTGTTTCATTATATCCATACCGTCCCAATTGTTTGTCAACAGTAAATTAGGATAATACAGAAACAGAAACAAAAAGTAATTATTTGAATTTCCAGTGTCTTCACTGCAATTAAATCCGAGGTGAACTTAGCACTTCACCAATCACAACCACCGAGCCAAATGCACATACCAATATGGATGCAAGCAATCAATGATCCTGATGTACTTATTGAGAGAATAGTTTATCTTTTCGATCACCTTATTTTCTGTGAGATTAGTAGTAGAAGGACAAATATTATTCAATGATGGGAGCACTCCAGAATATTTAGGGTATGTTTGGTTTCCATCTTCAACAAGCCAAGCTTTGGAAGTGGTCAGATGTTTGGATTCGAATCATGCAAAAATGCCAAAAAGATCATTACATATGAGTATGATGACATGTGGGTCCCACATGTAAAAACAGTTCAATAAACTAATGATGGGTGATATGGATCATGATCTATTGATCTAATTGGAAGTAGTACTACTGTGAAATCGGTTTATAATAAATTGAAATTGTAGTTTAACAGGTACAGTCAATTGAAGTTTCGAAACCAAGAAATTAATGGCCTTCTACCATGTTAGCGTTGTCGTGCATTTTGGCTGGCATGTGTTAAATATATGTCGATTATGTGATTATGTGTCTAGTTTGGTCATAGATACAACTTGAGTTGTATTAGGGGTTAGAGTTAGAGTCAAACTATTTATCTTAAGGGGTCATAAATATGAGGTAACCTACAAACTTAGTGGCTAGTTTGGGCGGGGATCATCTAGATGCCAGTGTAGCTGCTGTTTTATGAGTAGCAACGTGTAGTCATGCCTCATGCCCTGACGATATAGACACTAGCTGAACTTTGTTAAAAACATCATGGTTTGGTGTCCTTCTTGCTTGTGTATTTTCTTCTATGTTGTTTATGCTTTCATATTTGCCGGTTAGTAGATTCGTTTGAGCCTGGTTCGAACCATGCACTCTAAAACTCTATCAGCGGCAGCTCAGGGCGCCAATTGAGGCACCATGAAATGGAGTCAGTTTTGTGCTTGTCGTGCCAAATTTCTCTTGTCGTGCCTGATTTGTTTGGGAAAGCCAAAATTTGGCTTGGCCACATAGGGCTTAAAAACCAAACGTACCATTAGAGACGGCTTCTTGCTACTATATTACACAGAGAAGTTTTTTTTTGACAATATTACACAGAGAAGTTGGAGTGCTGGTAAAGTTAAAAAAGAAAACTGACCCCTAGTTCAGTTTGAAAAGACGCATAAAAACTAGGAGGCTCGGAGAGGGTGCTTGGGAGTTTGGGCCGGAGGAGAGAGCACGGTCGATCGGCTATGTAGGCATGCTTGGCTGCTCCCCGTTCCCCATTCCTCAGATCCGGATGCGCGTTTGGAAATAGTAACAGTTCCAAAGGAAAGCTTATATACCGTAACTAAATGCATCAAAATGAAAGTTTGTTTGTTACCTGCGTTGCGTTGATTGAAGGACGCCAACTTCTTCGAGTTCTCTGAGAGCCCTCATGTCGTTACTGGAGCAGCAGATGCGGAGAAGAAATGGATGAAGGGACAAATTTGGCTGAGGGCTATCGTGCATCCTTTCATCCAGACGTGGTTTTCATTAATAAAGGGAAAACGAGGGGAACAGGCAGGTAGCATGTCCCTCTCTGGCACTGTGCAGTCTGCACAGTATCACCAAGAATCACTGGCTAGGAGAGTTGACCTACAGCCAACTGCCTACAGCACTAAACATTTCTGCATCCTACATTAAATGTTAATCTTGACAAAGTGCAAATCCAACATGGGGGTGTTAGCAGCTAACGGCCAGTTAGCTAAGGCCGCTCTTAATGGTAAGTTTCATGACATAGTTACTAGGACTGCCACGTCGTTGTGACGACATGATTTATCTATATGAAACTCTCTCTCTCTTCATAATTAACATGTCAACTCAACAAATTTGCTTATGTGTTACAACATTAAATGAGAATGAAACTCCTTAAGACCGGCGATGTGTTTCATCCCTTAGGTTAATACTTGGTTGAATTATTGTCTTTCCCCAAAAATACTCTTGTCTTTTACTATTATTACCTAGCCAAGAGTTATATTTTGGTCAATTGACCGCCGATTATCTCAGTTTGTCTGATTAATAAGATACTCCATCCATTTCAAATATAAGACGTTTTTTGGCTTTTAATTTCTAGATACATAGCTTTTGCTATTCACTTAGATATACATTATGTCTAGATGTATAGCGAAAATAATGTATTGGCCCTGTTCGTTTATCTTATAATCCATCTTTTTTAGCTTGTTTTTTTTCAGCCGTAATAGTGTTTTTCTCTCACAACAAATCAGCAAGAATAGTGTTTCAGCTTGTTTTTTCAGCGAGGCGAACGGGGCTTTTTAGAAAAGTCAAAACGTCTTATAATTTAGAATAAAGGAAGTAGCTAACTATTAGTTGCTTAAATTCAAACAGACCCTCATGATATGTATTGACATTACACCTTCCCTTGGTCATGAGCGCCCCCCCCCCCCCCCCGAGTGTCATCACTGGGCAATGGCCATCGATCCGACAAGCCGACGAACAACTTGGTTCAGGTAGTTGCGCTACCGTTGCTTCGACGAGATCTCGAATGACGAGTAGCTTGCGATGCCCTTCTGTTGACCAGGGTTTCAGCATATCTCGGGCCACTTGCATATGGCTACTACTAGGTTTTGGCTATCCTCACATAGTATTCTCGCCTTCACAGAGTATATCGTTGTGGACGTTACGCAAGCGCATGCGCATCTCCGTATAAGTCGGTGTCGGAGCATAGTGTTTTCCACAACGATGTTGTCGATGTCGCCCATGAGGCACTCCGAGATCAGTTGGCTGGTCTTGAGGCTGGTGTCATTGTAGATGTTGTTGTGGCCGTCCTAGGGTTGTGGGTCTCTGAGTGATCATTGATGCCCCATGGTGGTCATGGGAGTGAACTTGCGTGTTCTCCATATTGCACTCCTGGAGAGGAGAGAGGACATCTATGATCTCTTCATCAACATAGTTTGCTAGGTACTCATACTTAGCCTGGTCATTGTGGTCGGTGAAATCTTCATCATCCGAGTCGTACGCAGCGAGCTTAGTGTCGTATGCTGTGAGCTCGGTGTTTGTTGGTGTCTCATTGCTTGCATTGCCGTCGTCATGACTATGGATGCTCGTCATTGCGATGAATTGATCCTGGGAAAGCCCCCGAGGGGCGCGAGACTCTCGTCAGTGGAAGTTGTCCCCGCTATGGCTGGCCAGGTCACCAAAAGATCCAACTTACCCCTATGTCACCATCACAAACTCGACTAGTAAGGCCACGAAGGGCTCGGGGGCTCCTGACGAAATCCTAACATAGGGGTATGTTAAGCCTCGGGATCAAAGGTTCCCGATCGAGAGACCCCCTACCGATCCCTTCAGGGGGCTCGGGGGCTACATCCCTCAGGTGCGCTCGCACGCACCTTCCGGCTAGGGATTAGGCTGAACCTGAGCATGCCCGCCGCCTCTGCTCAGGGTTCGGGGGCTCGACCGAGCCTCAAACTCCCGATCGATAGGAGCCTAAACACGATCCTTGGCCCCATGGCCTTTGGCGCTAGCTGAGGCCCAGTCTAGAGACAAGCACCCTAAACGCCCAAGGCTCGAGGGCTCCTAGGCGCTGCCTAGCAGGCATGGTGTTGTCAACCACTCCTCTGACAGGGTCACGCATAGGGCATGACACAAGCGGACAAACCCCTCTGCTGGTTTCAGGGGCTTGGAGGCTTCTAGACCAGCTGGACAAACCCCTCAAGCCGTATGCCTTCGCTGCCAAGAAGCCTCCAGAAGGTGCACCTGGTGGAGGCCGATCCAAGCCGACAGAGCCTAACACTCAACGTGTCAGAACAGAGCACCCAGACAACGCCTAGGGCTTCTTTGGCTCCATGACAACGCCAAGGTCCATCCACACCGCTGCATGACCCCCCTAGACTCCGATGCATATAGACCATAGGCTAAACTCCCCCAAACCGCCATATACCTAAACTACCTCGATATATAAGGGGAGGTCAGATCCTAGAGAAGGTAGGACGATTCCGAACAGATCATTCAAGTCCTCACCGAACAGCTCAAGCTCTGCACCGAGAGTAGAGGCACCCCGAGAGGAGTACTATGGCAGAACCGCCTAGTCGAATGCATCCAAGGAGTACTTGTCTTCCATTAGACACTAATTACTCAAGAGAGGACACTAAACTACGCAGTTCCATCGAGCACACCCCAAGAGAGAACTAAAAAATCCACATTTTTGCATCAGGATCATAAATGAGAGAATAAAGCTTACAACAAGCTTAAGCCATTTCTTACATCACTTTATTATAGTAAAAGAATATTACCTCAATTGATTACAACAGCGGAGTATAACAATGTTATCAGAGTTACAGAGGAAGCAAAGATTAATTTAATGACATGGTAAAGCATTAACATAGTGGACATTTTTATATAAGAGATGCTAGTAGATTTTATATCTTTTCTTATAAAAACCTTTAGTGAGGGTTATAAATAAACACTATGGTCGTAGCGTGAAGGAATCCTCTCTGAGCCCACTAGGAGGTTTCCACACATAAGAGTCAGCTCTAAGTATCCTTTGATCACCTGCAACAGGGAGAATAAAACCCTGCGTACTCGATTGTGCTCAGCAAGACTTACCCGATAGGAGAAAAATAAAATACTCCAAGGATATGCAAGACTTATTTGTCTTGTGGGTTATTGCATCAGTGGAAGCATTACTAAACGTGCGTCCTTATATTAAATTTTATTAGCAGTCATCGTTAGTTCATTAACTATCCATTCTATGTAAGCTCCTATGCTACTTTCAAGCAGGTGGTGAGCAATCAGAACCATTTTACCATCTTTCATATTCTAGTTCTTACTACGGTGCTAGACTATAGCCAGGTCGGTACCGTCTCACAGAAACGGCGATTCATGAATCAATGTATCCCAGCTGGGTACAATGAAACACATGCCCTGTTTGTATCCCAGGCACAAACAAGAACAAACCATTCCACTCCTATCACGGGGTCTAGGTCCCCGTCCAAACTTGGACTCCAAGCCCCCACACTTGAGACTCGGTCTCAGTATGGTGCTTAGACCTCCACCTTTCCCCACTTCCAATTAGTCCGTTCGAAAAGAGCCAGAACCTATGACAAGAGTGTAACGAGCCTTCCCACTCCCATAAGCAAGTATGTGCTCAGGATAATAAGTCCGTGACCTAACTACCATCCACAGCAACAGATGGTCTTCAATCAACACAGGCGAAACAAGTGCAATCCGAGCCTCACTCGAATGCCTAACCAAGTCTAGATCTAAGTACCATTACGCCCGGTCTCCAATTATCATTCATATATACTCCATGTGATAGTAATATAATAACAACAATAATATCTTTCCTATCTCTTACGAGTGACAGATAATCACTCGACTTCTATCAGATCCTATATCATAGCAATCTATATGGTATTGACATACTAGTAGGACTCATAGGATAAGGATATATATATGCAAGTGGGTTTCATTCAACTCCTTAAAACTTAATGCACAAGCATAAAATAAAGTGTAGAATAATAGGGGTTATGCACCGGGGCTTACCTGGGCAAGATACAACCAAAGGTTAGCATTCCATTGGTGACACGATCATCAAGGCATCATCTTTTTTGCTACTTTGGTTGACTCCATGATCCATCGTTGTTCCTATTATGATATACATGGATGCAATGCAGAGATGCAATTAATCAACGGTAACCACAACTCTTAAATATACGATTACGCTCTGCAAGCTAACGAGCTAGCTTTAATGACTAACTTACTAGTCTACGTATCCACGTCGTCAAGTAAGACTTTGTCTCCAGAAAAATGTCTTAGTCCTACAATCCCAAAGGTGTTTCGGCATTTTATGGATTAAATATATATTTTTGAACTAGGGCTTATTTAGCTACTTTAGCAAACTAATTATTATGGAGCTATAAAAATTATAGTGAGCACCTAATAATGTGAGAAATTTACTGTGAAAGTTTTAGAGCCAACACTATCACCAATTTATCACAAATTCCTAGAAGTTTATATCTTACAATATTAAGCATATCAAATTAATTAGATAAATCCTAAAAATATTATAAAACTATGTGAACAAAATATACTAACAAATAGATCATGATTTTAGGAACATAATAAAATTGGTTTCACAATTTTTGGTCAACTACATAATTTTATATTGAATTTATAAGTTTACCTTAGAAACTAAATTAGAAAATGCTTTAGAAAGCAAAAAGGGCCGGTGGCAAGCATTCAGTCTAGCAGCCCAGCGCGACACGACCGCGCGCGCGTTGCAACGGCCCAACACGGCCCAAGGCCAGGGAGCCCGCGCGCGACGACAGTTTTGGAGAGAAGCCCCCCAGCTTTGAGGTAATAGTACGACTACCATGTGTACTGTTCCTATCGGTAGTGGCTTTGAGACAGAGCCCTCGATTGTTTTTGTCCTCACCACAGTCAGGTCCCTGGAATCCCCGCGCACGTTAGCGTGGCGACCGATGACATAAGGTGGTTACGCCTGGCAACCTAGGCGTGCTACGACTAGGGTAAGGGGCTGACCACCATCTACAGCTAAACGCGGAAGGATGGGTGGCAGTTAGGGACTCGGAGGTGCACTATCATGGGCTGTAGCGGTGAGCGGCTATCCATGGCGTCGACGCAACTGTTCTAGCGACCTAAGGTTCTATCAGGGCAGTAGGGATAGTGGGTAAGCACCAGTAGCTCACCGGAATTCGTGCTACAGTGACAGTTGAGGCGAAGGAGTGCCGAGGTGGCCTGGCCATGTGCGAGCAGCAGAGGTGATAGCATACCAAGGTGGACATGGTCACATCTGCTCACCTCTGGTGGGACCTTCAGCAAAGATAGGGCGAGCACCGGCATCAGGGGGTTAAGATGAGTCTACAACTAACTTGAATTGAACTAAGACCAAGCGTATAGGCTTATCCCCAACACGTCTCATACTACGGCGACGAGATGACCAGCGATGACAAAACACCGAATTGGTCGACAACAAGGCTCGTCTGCACCTTGCCATGGGTCAGCTGCTAGCGAGCCTCCAATCCTAGCTGCTAGAGCATTGAATCAAGGTGGGGTATCACGAACCGCGTGTATAAGCTTGCAAAGTGGCACGGCTCTATTGGCGGCAAGGTAGACGGAGCAGCGGCTTCTAGACTCGGACAACCTCGACCAAGGCTGTGTAAAATGAGCGGGAGCATCCACATGGTGAGGCTCAGAGGGAGCATGCCATGGGGTGCCGAGATGGGACCGCTTGGTCTTAGTAGGGCGTGGACAGCGACAGTGGAACAACGGTCGCGCGGGAAAGGCATTGACACCGCAACAAAGGGCAGCAACGCGATGAAAAAGCGGATGTAGACGGCGACTCGGCGGGTAGGTGAATTAAGCGGTGAGACAAGCGCCACAATGGCTAGACGGTGACTACCACGGCATCGGCTTGGCCCCATGCATGGCCTGGCTGATAGCGCGCATGCGGTAGCCATGCAGCATCACTGTAGCTCAGCCCGGCCCTACGGAAGGCAACTGTGGCCGGCACAGCCCGACATGTGGCCGGCGGCCGGCTGCCAACAAGGCCGGCCAATGGGGCAAGGTCCACAGCCAGGAATGGTTGGGCAGCAACAGCGTACTCACATGGTGACTACGAACCTAGGCCGAACAACCACAAATGGTGACGTGCACGTGTTTTAAAGCGAAGCAAAGGATGCCGATCATCTCAACTGAAGTTCAACCAATCGTACTAACCTAAAGTTGACACTACCAGCTAGCTAGCGGATCAATCATCATAACCTGAGAGCAACCAGAGAGGGAGATAAAAGGATACCAACTTGGGTTCGTTGCTGGAGTGTCGATTCATGAATAGAGCGCCAACAACATGGTTTACAGCGTGTTCCAATGAAGTTTGAGCAATTTTTACGAGTGCAACGTGAATTCCAACACAACTTCGACCTATGCCATGCTCAAGCACTCACTTTGATGCAATCAACAATACCAAACACATGCAGCTAGTGTTTCAATATTTTTGCTAGAAATTAAATGTTAAAATAGCATTGTCTTACTACTTTTCCATACTTAGAAAAGTTAAGGATTTCAGTTGGGCTAAGTAACCATTAACTCTTTTGTCGCAATTTTAATAGGTCTAAACCTTAGTAACTTCAACCAACAAATATTTCATGCAATAGTCCATACCTTATATTAACCCATAGGAGCAAAATATTTAAGCACCATTTAACTATTTTGCTCAATATAAATCACCAAAAATGGCATTTTAACAATAATTCAAGTGTTTGCCGACTTAACGAAAAGAGCTTATCTTAATGTTAAATTGATTTTTGAGCTCCCAAGAGCACTAGTTAACACTATTTATTTTGATTTTTCTCCACCACAAAAGTGAGTCACATAGGATTCAAGTGTTTACCGACTTAACGAAAAGAGCTTATCTTAATGTCAAATTTGATTTTTGAGCTCCCAAGAGCACTAGTTAACACTATTTATTTTGATTTTTCTCCACCACAAAAGTGAGTCACATAGGATTCACTTATCATTTCACACGTGTTATAAATTTTTAAAACCTGAAAACTTGTTTGGCTAATTCCTCTCGGACCTAAATCTCGATGCTAAGCAAGCTCGTAACACTAGGGTTGTTACAAGTACCGAGAGCTCCTCCCCTCTTCCATCATCTTCCTCCTCTCCGACGAGGAAGAGACCTCACTACCAATGTGCTTAGGATCAGGACCGATGATCCCCTGCCAAATCTCTCTCTTACATTCTGTTGTAACCCCCTAATTTTGGGTGCTCTTGAATGCAAGGATCATCTGCTGCTGGATGTAGGGACCGATAGCCTAAACTAAGATAAACTATTGTGTCCTCTCTATTTTTTGTGTTCTTGAGTCCACCTGAGCCACCAAAGACACACACTTCGTGACACCCGATGAACAACAATGCTTGCCATGGTTTTGACCCCGTGACAATAACCATATGTCAAACTTCTTATGGAATGACTCTGAGAACAATCATAAATATCATGTAGCAAATTTGGACATGGTTACTATGTGTAAAGTGTATGGAGGCCTAGGTATTCCTAGTCTTAGGGATTTGAATATAAGTCTCTTAGCTTCCTGGTTGAAAAGGTACATTGTTGATAAGGATAAACTCTGGTCTAAGGGCTTTTAGATTTCAAATAACTAAGGAGCCCAGTATCTTGTTAACTAGATCTACAAACTCTTCTAGCTTCTTTAAGGGTTTTATGTGGGCTACATAAGCTACAAAAATGGATTATAGATGGAAGGTTGGAAATGGTAAAATGATTAGTGATGAGATCCTAACATACATGTATGTTAAGCCTAGGGTCCAATGGTTCCTGAACGAAGAAGACCCCCTGACTAACCCCTTTAGGATCACCCAGGGGCTCAGGGGCTATGCCCATTTGGCACGCTCGCACGCACCCTTTGGCAAAGAGATTCGGCCGAGACTGACTCGACCATAGCTTCCGCTTGGGGCTCCTGATCTACAGCACGACCAAGCCTGGTCCTTGGCTCCTGCCTGGCTCACGACGCCAGCCAAGGCTCGGGCATAAGAAGATAGGCCCCGTGCTACCAATGCTCGAGGGCTCCTTGGCGTCGCTCCCTAGATGTGGCCCTACCAACTGCTCCTCTGATAGGGTCACGTCCAGGGCATAATATAAGAAGACAAAGCTTCCCACAACATCTATGGCTCATGGGCTTCCAGGCCCATGCGTCAGCCCTTGGAGCCGACCTCCTCTGCCACCAAGAAGACTCCAGAAGGTCTCACCCGGGGGAGACCAGTCCAAGCTGACAACGCCTAACATGTAGAGTGTCAGAATAGAGCAGTCAGACAACGCCCAAGGCTTCTTCGGCTCCAAGACACCATGATGGTCCACGATGCACCACTGCAAGACCCTCCTCTACTCTAGCACACGTAGACCATAGACTAAGCCCCCAAACCGACATGTATCTGACCTATCTTGTTATATAAGGGATATGGTCTCACCTAGAGGGCAAGGATCCCACATATTCGATCACCAGACACTCTATTCCATCAGCCTCTGCTCGGCACAGAGAGCGAGGCAACCTGGGGAAGGGCACTAAGAGCCCCTCCTCCACCACATCTATCATCTTCCTCCTCTCTGACGAGAGGGAACGCTCCATCGGCGGCGAGGCAACCTTAGGATTAGCACTGAGCTAACCCCCTACCAAATCTTCTTCCTTTACACTCTGTTGTAAACCCCCAATTTTGGGTGCTCTTAAGTATAAGGATCATTAGATGCTGGACGTAGGGACCAAATTGGCCTGAATTAGGATAAACTGTTGCGTCTTCCATGCATGATTCTTGTGTTCTTGAGTCCACCTGAGCCACTGAAGATCTGTACTCTAACACCGACTCGAACAACATGCTTGCCGCGGTTTTGACCCCACGATAGCTAGCGTGCTAGGTAGGTGGTAGCGTCAAGTGTGATTCTAGTTCTACGATGACTGGAGCCACCCGCCTCATCATTGGAGCAGGTGGCACCACCCTAGACGATGGTGTCTGCTTCCCCAATGAGTCCCCCATCACGACCAAGGCGTTCCCCGACATAGAGGCCCAACACATAGGAAGGCCCACCTAGCGAGGGGATCGACACACTAAATAGCTGAGTCACCTAGCTACTGAGCCCCTCTCTATGCATTCCTTTCTTCTCAGATCATCATTGGGGGATGTTCCCACCCTACTCGAATCGACCCACTTTTGGGCCGCGAACCTCCTCGCCTTGATCTCACGGTCGGGGTGCAGAGCCACCTTATTCCCCCTTCCCTAACCACCGGACAGGATAAGCTAACACCCTAATGCTGCACGGGCATGACCCAGGCTAATAGAGCTAACAACTGATGATCATCGGGCTCAGAAGAGGAGAGCAGGCGCTGGGGATGCTCCTCACCAAGATGAACAGAGTGCAGAGTACAAGCGGCAATGAAATCACAAAGATTTGGTGGGTAGGCACACCCCAATGTCACAATTATTCAAAGGGGAACAGACCCCCAGGATTACAATGTCAAGTTTTACAATAAGGTTTTTCCGTAGGTCATGGGACACCGGCAGACTGGCGGGCGCGTCGTCCTCTTCTGGATATTCGTCGATCATCAGTAGCCTATCATCGATGATCCTAGCCGTAGCAGCAACCAAGGGTGCCACCGCATCTTCGGCCTCCTCCATCTGCTTGTCAGAAGTCTCCTTGGGGACGCCCATGGCCATGGGACCCAAGTCAACCTCTTGGAGCCAAAGCTTCATCAAGGTCAGGGCTGCACTGGCCCCTTGGCAGATCGCGCCCCTGACGACCCACGGGACATGCATATCAAAGGAGCGCACCCACTCAGCGAGGTCATGCTCTCCTTCTAGGGGTGGCGGCAACAGAAGTGCATTGCACGCCTATTGGTATTTCTAAACGCAATCACCAAGTATGGAGATAGAATCCATCCCCGGCAACAGCGCCAGAAATGCTTGCTGGTATTTCTTAGCATCATCACTAATGATTAGCAATGCCACTAAGTAATAGCCTTGATAGTTCCTTAACAATCTTAGATATTTATCCACAAGCGCACAGAGCTATCATTGTAGCATTTCACCCGAAAGTATTTAGGGTATCATTATTTATATTTTTCCAAAGGAAGACATTTGATTAAGAGTCTAGTATGGATATGAACGTGAATAATAATGCTTGCAAGTACACCAATGTTTATGACAGGGGTAAGAATGATGATTTCAAGATAGTGGACACACACTTGACATTCCTCAAATGATAAAATAGAGAAGAAAAAAAAGAATAATCCTAGTCGAGCAGGCATTGGTCTAGTATAGTCATACAAAGATTAGTTAATGATCATACAAGTTACATAATTAGTCTTAGGGCTAAGGGTGAAGCAGGTTGGGAGGCCACTGAGTATTGGTCTGCCAGCAACCTCACGTGACAATATAGACTCCTACACCCCAGTCGAACGTTGGGGATTACAAGGGATGGACAGGGCTATCACCACCTCTTGCCTACCCGTCAATCGTGGAAAGAGACAATGCATTCACCTGTCTCCATACCCAAGCACCGCGCTTGTGTATACAGAAACTACCCAAATCCCCCTAGGTCCTCGACCCTACGGATCGACAGGTAAAGAACTTGGGCACACCTAACGGCATGATGAACCACCACCTCAACTTTGCTCTAATTCTGATTATATAAGTTATATGAGTGTTTAAGCATAAAGTCATGTGTGCTACTTTCATGACATACAAACTATAGACTAGTTCATATATCAAGATTATAATACGATAACTATACTCTAGTTCATAAGTATGACTATAAATACCATATGAGAGCATAACTTTGGAAGAACTCATATCTCTATTCATACCCAAAGGTCTCTTCTTCCAAGGAGCCAAGATTTCCAAGGTAGCTTTGCCTTGCTCTAAAGCTACTAAAAAGTAAGCTACTACTCCTAGAGAGTGAGGTGTGTGAGGTGATGCTCAAGTGAAGTGTGTTGAGAGAGGGAGGCGTACCCCTCTATTTATACAAGAGCAAGGCAGTGCTTCTGTCTATCTTTGGCATGAAAGCATGGGATGCACCGCCTCAGCATGTGGGTTTGCCACTGCTCGAGCAAAGCGTAGCTAAGTAGCATCGGCAGGGGGTCACCCGCCCCTAGGGGTCGGCCGCCCCTTGACCATGGCCATTCGCCACCGCCTTCGACTGGCAGGCCATGGGCTGGACATGGATCCCTGCTCAATGTGTTTTGCCCGGTTTGCACTAAGTTGATGGGCGTCTCCCTTGTTCTTTTGCACAAATCAGCTTCGGAAAGCGCCTTTCGGTGAATTATTCCATGTGTTTGTGTTTGTGACCTACAAAATAATGTTCTCCTAATACATGTGGAACTTGGTTAGTAGTAAATACATATGTGATCAAGATTGCTTATTTCTTCTCTTTTTGTGTCTTAATTGGTGGTCGGATTTGATCAATAATGATCACCAACAAGATCCCCCAAGCTTAACCTTTGCTCGTCCCAAGCAAATAGCTAAGTTATTGGTTGTTGATTAGGAGTTGCTACAATGTCTAATATAATTCACAAGTGCCATGCCTATAACAAAGTATTCTTCCTCAATTTAAATAAGTTGGCATTGTATCCACCCTTTTAACTTAATTCCTATGGGGCTTATTGTTTTTCCAAGTCTTAGGTAGTTACATGATAGAATGGTTTTAACAGAATTACCAATCATTCATTCTTTGATCAACCTTCTATCCGGAGGTTTTATGAGTTTTGCAAAATAAAATGTAAGTTCCTCAAATGATTCACTTAATCGCTCAATGTGTATGGTCCTCACCAAGGCATTTGATTGTTTTGCCTTCTTTTCATCCTATCCCTAAAAGGCTTTGAGTGGAGTTGTAGGTAGGTATGAATGAGAGGCATACTTACATCACATATATTGCTAAGTGAAAAACCAGATCCAAGGAGATGCAAGTCATCCACTTTGATCAAGATGTACAAGTGTATGGAATATTTTCCTATTCATATTATTTTTGGTACTCCTTTGATCATGATTTTCTCTCTTTTGATTAACTGCATTGGAAGTATGGGCTATATTTCTCTCTTCTTTTTTGAAATACTTTGGAACCTTCATGTGTTCCATTTTATGTTTTCTTTTGTTATTTTGAGAGCTTCACGTGTCTCTCTCTCTTTTTAGCATAGCCCCATACTTCTTTTTGGCATATAGAAAATTTAGAGAGAAAGACTCATGACAAATGAATGAAGTTTTTATTTTAGGTGGACGAAAAACATGTTTTTGCGTAACTCTTAGTGTAAGAGTTAGCATTTTTATATGTGGGTGTTCGTGAATCTTGATCATGGGTGCATGACAAGAATCTCTATAAGGGTCACAATAATTTGATAAAACTCAATATGAATATAAGTAGCATATGACTAAGGTTTGCGTTTGAATCATGTAATATGGCCGTGGAAGGAATTCATAACCATTGATGAACTTTTGATTTTAGCATTTTTTAAATGAAAACTCCGGATGTCAAGTTTCTCTTAGAATAAAGTCATAGCATACTCTATTTATCATATCTTAACTTGCAATAACTTAGAAAAGGATCATGCTTTTGCAACCCACAAATTTCAAGTTTTATTATGAGATATTTTAGCCAACAAACTTAAATCTTAGGGAATACTAAGTTACAGCCTAGGCACAGATAAATTATAGACAGAGCAACTATTCATCATTTCAACAAAGGAGAAACTAAATATTCCAAAATCACATATGAGAGTGGAATGAATATTTTTGTTGTTTTTATCATATTTCATTTTTGGATTATATATTTTTTGATTTTTTTAAATGAAAATAAATAAATAATGCGAAAAATAAAAGATAGTACTTACCTCTGCGGGGTCCTCCCCCAAGCTTGCTCGTTGCCTACGGTCTAGGATTGAACCCCATGTATCGCCAGTAGGTCGCCGGCTGTTCTGATTGTTGCTGCAGCATCGCGTTCATTTGCGCCATTTGTTGTTGCTCCTGTTGATGCCGCTGGGTCAAATCCTTCACGTGAGTGTTAAGTGTGCCTTGAATCTCATCAGTGCGGATTTCCAATCCTCCAAGGCGGTTGTTAACGTCATCCCATCCTGAGACAGACTGTCGTGGTTGCACAGGTGGAGGTAGCCCCTCGTAGTCGGATGAGTGCATTGCCCATGCTGCGGCGTTAGCCTCTGCCCATCTGGATCCTCCAGCCTCATGTTTCTGTGGAGTATGCTCCCAACAGGGGTGGTACATGGGTGTGAACCATAGTACTTGCCCAGTCGGGAACAACTCTGGGTGGGACGCCTAGGGCGTAGCTAGAAAAGGTTGTGGCTGCACCTGTTGTGGGTTGATTGCTTCATTTCTAGCTCTGCTCCTTGTCATCCTACCAGTCACAGAACTTCTACGAGCTTCCTCTTGTGGAATAAGAGGGAAGGTTAGCATAGGGGAATTATACAAACGAAGACCTATGTTAGGTAACGGGATTTCGTGTGTACATCCCTGGAAGAAAAATACAAGTTGTCCAGCTGCATTGTGTTTCATGTGATGCCCTTGTAACAAGTAATGCTCATCGATAATAAGGCATAGAGTTAAAATATATTCTACTTTATGATTTTCCATCGTACCAACACCCGTGGCAATACGAGTGACAAGAGATGTACATGATATGGAAGTGGAAAATATCTTTAACAATTCTAGCCAGTGTTTGAATATTTCTTTGACAGGAGCAATTTTAATATTCTTGATCATGGCATAGAGTATTTTCATTTCATCATTATGAACAACTCGAATATCTTTCCTAGAAAACAAGGTCATGTTGATCCAACGATGCACGAGCTTAAGAGTGGGATGTTGGATGTCCATGTTGTGGGGTTGAAATTTTCCAACTATAATTTGACCCGAAATTTCATTCCAAAATTTATGGCGCTTAAAACATCTAACAACATGATCTATGTCAATTAAGCATCTTCGTTAGAAACCTATGTGTTGAGCAAGATCTTTCCAAGTGCAAAAATGTTCTTCAAACAAGCAAAAAGTAATTCCATTGTCAACTTCTTTTAGTGAGCATAAAAATTGAATGGTTAGGAGACATTCCCAAATAGGATGAACTTCCTCCCAACCAATGGCTTTCCAAATAGAGGTGAATTCAACGTCCATACCTATGGCTTGGAGAAGCACGGGGTCATACAATGGCATATCTTCGAACACGCGGTCCTTGATGAGGTGGTAGGCCTCCATCTCCCGGCCTCTCCAAGTCGAGGTAGGGCTCGTCATCCTCCTCCATCGATCATCCTTGCTCTTCCTTTTGCTCTTCCATCAACATGGTTTCTTCATCTTCATGCATCGGGCTTTCTTCATGCTCAGTGTAGCACGAGCTTGAGCTTCCTTGGGAGTGCTTCGAGCTTGATCCCGCGATCTTCTTGATGGTGTCGACGATGGCCTTTTCAAACCTACCCATGGCGAAAAACAACACAACAACAAGCGAGAACTTGGCCGCGTGTTATGGTTAGCACAAAATATAAAATGAGAACCCAAAGACTAGCTTGAGCTTGGAATTTTTATAGAGTTTTCTTGCACTAGAACTTGATGGAAAATGCTTGAAAGAAATTTGGAAGCAAGTGAGTGAGTGGGAGAGTGAAAATGAGAGAGTGTGAGAGGGGTGAGGAGCTCCCCCATCCACCCTGCATATTTATAGGCACGAGGCGCCATAGTAGTAGACAGAGGGCAATGGTCATGGGCTCCTGCCCGAAGGACAGTGCCAACGGCCACCTCCATGCTCTGGCCGACCCATGGGGTCGCTTGCCCCCTAGTGGGCCCACTTGGCCTCTCCTTTGGCAGATAGTGGCCAACAGTAATTTGAAACCTGCGACCATTGGGGTTTCATCTAGATCGCCAACGGCTTGCTTGTTTTTTTATTTTCCAATAATATTTTATTGGATTTTTAATTTCTATAATTATGGCAAAAATGATAACTAGAATAATAAATTATTCTTATTCAAAAAATGATTTTTGGAGGATTTTTCAAAGATTTTTATTTTGACATAAAAATTCAAATTTTTAAATCTTACAAATATTTATTTTGAGTATTTTTAATTTTAAAGATAACTACCGATTTACCTTCAGCAAGAGTTCAACGTTTTTGGTTCGTCGGATAAGACCACTCATCCTTCATTGATCTACAGCTGCATTAACATTTTTGAATGAATTCTCAGGTTGCCCTGGGATTTTCCCCGATTGATTTCGAGGAATAGCGGCAGCTATTTGAGAAATTTGAGTTTCTATCATTTGGTTAAAACTTAATTGATTCTTTACTGCAGAGGATAAACTTTCTATTTGAGAATTTATATTTTCGAGAATTTTATCATTTAGCATTAATTTCTTTGTAATATTTTCATTAATTTTAACTTGGCCTAAAACCAAGTCTTTGAAGGAAGGTTGATTTGAATTGTAATTTGAGTTGTAGTTCGAATTACCTTGCGGGCGGGATTGGTTATTCCACCCGTTATTACCTGGTTGGCGAAACCCGTTGTTGATGAAGGCAACTTCTTCGCGAGTTTTGGGGTAATCATTCCTCTAATGGGCAACGTTCCCACAGACTTCACACATCATGTGTGAGTCCATGGCCTGGATGGTGCCCATAATGGCATCTTTCTCTTAGGCCCGTTTCTCTAGTCTTTTCATCAAAAGATCTATTTTTGCAGAAAGCATATCCATCTCCTTCACGGTATGAATTCCTTTTTGTGTTTTCCTTTCCTCCCCCTAGCTTTGGTTTGACACCATTTTATTGATGAGAGCCATGGCTCCATCAATGGTGTGGGAAAGGAAGGCGCCTCCAGCAGCAGCATCAAGGTCGCCCCTAGATATGGGTATTAATCCATCATAAAATTTTGGGGAACTAACTAGTTTTCAATCCCATGGTGCGAGCATGCTTGAATGTAGTCCTACAGCCTCTCCCATGCCTCAGGAATGGTCTCCATGGAGCTTTGCTGGAAGTACAAAATTTGTCCCCTTAGGGCATTGGTTTTGCCCATAAGGAAGAACTTGGCGAGGAATGCCACAGAACATTTGTCCGACGTCTTGACAGCTTCCTTTCCCTTGTAAAACCACTACTTTGCCTTCCTCGAGATGGAGAATGGAAACAAGCAGAGCCTGATGATCTCAGGTGCGATGTCCTTGATGACGGTAGTGTCACACAATTCGAGGAAGTGTTGGAGATGCGCATTAGCATCCTCGCTTGGAAAACCATGGAATTGGTTTGCCTGCACCATCGTGATGAGGCCGGTATGGAGCTTAAAGTTCCCATCCCCAACGTTGACAGCGGGCCCAACAACGATGTTGGCAGCAACAGGGGTGGAGTAGTTGTGGAGGGTCTTGGCCATGACTAGAGTAGTGGGTGGTGCGGGGGTGACAGGTTCGACTGTCAGAAGAGTAGCAGAAGAAGAAGCGGCATGAGATCGTTTCTTCCTTAGGAGTGCCTCCGAATTTTCAATGTAGTTTTCTCGCAGTTTGTAATAGGTCATACACTATCCTATTTTCATCCACAACAGGAGAAAACAAGCAAAGTTAGCCTGCATAAACAATGGCTACCTTACATGCATATTATCATGAACATGTCCTACTAGATTCTTTAATCAATATGCCTTCCCCGGCAACGGCATTAGAAATGCTCGTTGGCATTTCTAAATGCAATCACAAGTATGGAGATAGAATCCATCCCCGGCAGCAGCGCCAGAAATGCTTGTTGGCATTTCTGAACACAATCACCAAGTAAGGAGATAGAATCCATCCCCGACAATGGTGCCAAAAATGCTTGTTGATATTTCTTAGCGTCATCAGTAATGATTAGCAATGCCACTAAGTAATAGCCTTGATAGTTCCTTAACAATTTTAGATATTTATCTGCAAGCGCATGGAGCTATCATTGTAGCATTTCACCCGAATGTATTTAGGGTATCGTTATTTATATTTTTCCAAAGGAAGGCATTTGATTAAGAGTTTAGTATGGATATGAACATGAATAATAATGCTTGCAAGTACACCAATGTTTATAACAGGGGTAAGAATGGTGATTTCAAGATAGTAGACACACACTTGGCATTCCTCAAAGGATAAAATAGAGAAGAAAGAAGAAAAGAATAATCCTAGATGAGCAAGCATTGGTCTAGTATAGTCATACAAAGATTAGTTAATGATCATACAAGTTACATTATTAGTCTTAGACCTAAGTCTGAAGTAGGTCAGGAGGCCACCGAGTATTGGTCTGCCAGCAACCTCATGTGACAATTTAGACTCCTACACCCTAGCCAAACATGGGGATTACAAGGGACGAATAGGGCTATCACCACCTGCCGCCTACCCCTTAACCGTGGAAAGGGACAATGCATTCACTTGTCTCTCCATACCCAACCACCATGCTTGCGTATACAGAAACTACCCAAATCCCCCTAGGTCCTCGACCCTAAGGATCAACAGGTAAAGAACTTGGGCATGATGAACTGCCACCTCAACTTTGCTCTCATTCTGATTATATAAGTTATATGGGTGTTTAAGCATAAAGTCATGTCTGCTACTTTTATGACATACAAACTATAGACTAGTTCATATATCAAGAATATAACATGATAACTATACTCTAGTTCATAAGTATGACTATAAATATCATATGAGAGCATAACTTTGGAAGAATTCATATCTCTATTCATACGCAAAGGTCTCTTCTTCCAAGGAGCCAAGCTATCCATGGTAGCTTTGCCTTGCTCTAAAGCTACTAAAAAGTAAGCTACTACTGCTAGAGAGTGAGGCGTGTGAGGTGATGCTCAAGTGAGGTTGAGAGAGAGGGGTACCCCTCTATTTATACAAGGACAAGGCAATGCTTCTATCTATCTTTGGCACAAAATCATGGGATGCACCGCCTCAGCATGGGGGCATTCCACCGCCAGAGCGAGATGTGGCTGAGCAGTGCTGGTAGGGGGTCGCCCACCCCTAGGGTTCAGCCACCCCTTGACCATGGCCACTCGCCACCACCTTCACATGGCAGGCCATGGGCTGGACATGGATCCCTGCTCCATGCTATTTTGCTTGGTTTGAAATAACTTGATGGCCATCTCCCATGTTCCTTTGCGCAAATCAATGTCGAAAAGCGCCTTTCGGTGAATTGTAACATGTATTTGTGTTCGTGACCTACAAAATAACGTTCTCCAAATACATGTGGAACTTGGTTAGTAGTAAATGCATATGTGATCAAGATTGCTTATTTCTCCTCTTCTTGTGTCTTAATTTGTGGTCGGATTTGATTGGTAATGACCGCCTACAACACCTCCTTGACACCGACGATGAGACCCTACAACTCTATCCATACCACGTCCAGCTCTCGTCCGTGCTCTGCTAGGGCATTTTGGCCATCCACCGACACCTTCACCTCTGCCTGCAAGTCCCTCCACAAATGGTCGCACTCCGCCTACACCCTCTTCGCCTCCTCCTCTAGCAGGAGGGCCTTGCTGCGCTCGTCCACCAGCTCCACCTATAGCCCTATGCCACGCAAAAGGGGAAGAGCCGAGTTCATGGCAGCCTGGAGCAAGAGACCCTACCACAAAGGGGAGGGAAAGAAGGAAGAGGAGAGGACACACCTACGATGATCTGCTGGGCCCCATGGAGCTCGAAACGGGTGGCATCCCTTGCAATCTCTAGCAGGCCTAGGAAGCCCCTCAGCTCCATGACCAATCCCTTAGTTGTCTAGTGGGCCCCCTCTACCTCTACATCCTTCTGCCAGGATTCCTCAGCCCTCGCCTCCACACCGTGCCTGGCCTCTCGCTAAACTAGCATCTCAGACTCCAACCGTGCTACAGCGCTGCACACCCCGTCATGCTCCCTGACAAGCGCCTCTGTCAGTGTGGCCACATGCTCATCTGGCGAAAGGGCAGGGATTGGGCAGTGAAATGGGCAAGGAACTTTCACCTCCCCTAGGGGGCCGAAAGGCACCTGTGGAGTGACCGTGTCCTACTTCTGGATGAGGTCCAACTTAGTCCAGAAGATCTAGAGTGGCGCGTGTGACCATAATGACAAGGCGACTCAGGTAAAATCATGGCATCAGGAACGACGTCATACTCCATCAAACGATACTCACCCCGCTGGAGTCATATATCCATTGCTAAAGACCAATGAACTCCCCTACGTGGCCTGTCATCACCGCGAAGGAGTCATAGAAGAAGGTGACTAGCTCATCGAAGCTGACGTGTCGCTTCATCAGCTCTAGCCACGTGTCCACCTTGGGGCCGTCATCGGGCCTCGAGGGTGTGTGCCCCCCTACCGGTGGAGCAGAAGGAGCCGGCGTAGCCACTGATGAGCAGCCAACCTCCTCGCGCCTCGAGGGTGGGGGAAGACCAGTGACGATGACCTCCTCTCAGTTCACCTCCACCTCAGGATCCCCCATGGCATTAGATCTTGCCTATCAAGTTGGGGTCGCAATGACCGGCCCCATAGCGATGGAATCCAACATCAACATCCCATTCACCCGGGGTGGCTGCTATGGGTGGTAGCGATCCCCACTGAGGAAAATTCCCTACAAGTCAACATCCGCATCATCAAGCAATGGACAAGTGACCTTGCCAGTGGGGGCCCTCACCTACCGCTCAAAGAAAGCCTTAGGGCAGAGCGCCTCTTCCATGAAGGTGCCCCCACCCCGAGGGAACTCAAGCAAGGGCGCTTCCTAGCCGCCTAGGCGGCAGGCGACTCTCCCAAAGATAGGGTGAGGGACACGCCCCCCTAAAGGTGAAGAAGGGCCCCTAGTGGTGACCTCGGCCCCCTACCCCTCGGGGCTCGGGGAAATGGAGACCACCCCTAGATACAGAAGATCATCGGGCCTCAGTTCGTACACAGAGAAGGGGGCTGGGCCTTTGTTAACCACTGGCTCCCTTGACTTGGATCCCAACACCATACATGGAACTCCAGTCAAAGACTCCTCCAGAAGATGGCCCTCTGCCATCGTGGATGGGTCCCCTAGCCCAAGGTATTCCCACATCAGGGACAACCTCGCCATCAACGGGAGGATCCGGTGGAACAAGAATAGCCAAAGCATCATCCGTCCAGTCAGTCCGGTGTCCTTTAGGGCTATAGTCCGGTCTAGCAACCCCTCCACGACCTCAAGAGCGGGCCCCTTCGGCATGCTCTTCCAAGATGGTAGCATCACCGACCACAGATAGTCGGGAGAGTAGGCCGGAAGGGACCCAAAGGGGATGGAGAGGTAATACCATTTCTAGTGCCACCCCTTCTCCGAGGTGGGGAAGCAAAGCTCTAGGTACCATGACTTTAGATTGTTGCACAGCTAGATGGCGGTGGTGCCAATCCGTTGAATGGATCCGTCGTCGTCTTTGTTTAGGTTTAGGCAAAATATCCTCCTCCATAAGTCGAAGTGGGGCTTAATACCCATATAGCACTCGCACAGGGTGACAAACACCAAAGGTGCACCGCCCCATGCGACATTAGATCATGAAGCCACAACCCAAAGTAGCGAAGGAACCTCCCCACGAATGGATGCGTGGGGACCCTAAACCCGACGAGGTGGAAGGGGACAAAAAAGACGACCTATGACTCCCCGAATGTAGGCTCCGATGCATCCAGATCTGGTAGATTCCATCCTAATGGGGGAAGGATTAGCCACACTCGAGCCACCTCCAATGTCTCACCTTTAGCCTTTGACATGTCCCACTCCGCCATTGCAGTCAAACTAGAGGGGGAGCACAAGCAGGCTTATCGGCACTTAGATGGGGATGTGGTGAGAGAGCAAGAACAAAAGGTATGCCCACTCACTCCCCTATCTAGCCATTTATATAACCGGAGCATGTAGGAATGGATGTGGGCCAGTCTAGGCACACCGCCCACTCCACGCACGCCTCCTCGAGGGACTTGGGGGGACCTGGATACCCTTGGACCACCAGCTATCATCAACGGCTTGGATCCACGTGCAGCAAGTGCCATGGCTCCTCCTCCATCAGATCTGCTCCAAGTGGCCTCAGCATCTAGTCTTCTAGACGAGGTGGGATGGCATGGGGGCTACATGCCATAACTCCTCCACTAGGCATGATGGCCTAGCCGCCATCAACCACCAGCGCAAGGCATCAGCGGATGGGATGCGCTCTAAGGCCACCCCTTCTGCTAGCAAGGAGGCCCCCACAATGGCCTCAGGGGTTGTGCTGGCTCCCCAGATGGAGTAGCCTGACCCCCCGATTGATGGGCACTCGGGCATCCCCCAAACGACCAACCAACTCCCTGGAGTTGGGTTAGGAGCCGCTAAGTAGTGGGCCCAATGAGAGCCTCCATCCCGGCCTTGGTGTGCTCCCACCTCATTGACCTATGGCCATAGAGGGTCGGCCTTAGAAGGCTAGCTCGAGATGATCGGGACCTATTACTATAGTCCTCAGAAGGGCATGGCACTCTAGATGATCAGACAGCCTCGAGGCAGAGCCTAGCGCTCCTGATCACCTAGCCCACGGCAGGCTTCGATTAAAAATGAGGGTGCCCCTGGGCCTACAATCAGCAACTCCTAGATGAGTTCACTGAGCTCTTCCTTGAGTCAAAGTCCCATGCAACATAGGCTCATGAAGGGATCAACACCATCTTCGCTCAGCCCCGACAGCTAGGTGATGCCCATCACTTTAGAGAAGAAGGCCCCAAGTAGGGCATAGTGCTCTCACCAGCGGAATATGTCCCCGCCAAGGAGGGTTTGGTCACTAGATGATCAAATTCAGCCCTTCATCCCTATCACGCCAGGTGAGGCCATGAAGGGCTCAAGGGCTCCTAACGAGATCCTAACATATAGGTATGTTAAGCCTCACGTCCAATGGTTCTCGAACGAAGAAGACCCCCGACCGACCCCTTTAGGATCGCTCAGGGGCTCAGGGGCTATGCCCATTTGGTATGCTTGCGCGCACCCTCTAGCAAAGATCTGGTCAAGCCTGACTCGATTGTAGCTTCTGCCTAGGGCTTGGGGGCTTCCCCAAGCCCTGGGCTTCTTATCTACGGCATGACCAAGCCCGATCCTTTGCTCCTGCCCTGCTCACAACGCTAGTCAAGGCCTAAGCACAAGAAGACAGGCCTTGGGCTACCGATGCTCGGGGGCTCTTGGCGTCACTCCCCAGGCATGGCCCTACTAATTGCTCCTCCGATAGGGTCATGTCTAGGGCGTGACATAAGAAGACAAAGCTTCCCACGACCTTTAGGGGCTCACGGGATTCTAGGCCCATGCATCAGCCCCTAGAGCCGACCTCCTCCTCCACTAAAAAGACTCTAGAAGGTCTCAGGGAGGCCGGTCCAAGCTAACACCGCATGACACATAGAGTATCAGAACAGAGCGACTAGACGACGCCCAAGGCTTTTTAAGCTTCAAGACACCGCGACGGTCCATAGCACACCGCTGCAAGACCCTCGTGGACTCCGTCACACGTAGACCATAGACTAAACCCCCAAACCGCCATGTACCTAACCTATCTCTTTATATAAGGGATAAGGTCAGACCTAGTGGGGGGAGGATCCCACATATTCGATCACTAGACACTATTCCATCGACCTTCGCTCAGCACAAAGAGCGAGGCAACCGAAGAGGGGCACCGAGAGCCTCTCCTCCA
The DNA here is from genome assembly GCF_019320115.1 of Miscanthus floridulus. Taxonomy (NCBI): domain Eukaryota; kingdom Viridiplantae; phylum Streptophyta; class Magnoliopsida; order Poales; family Poaceae; genus Miscanthus; species Miscanthus floridulus. Next base: position 35,391 of record NW_027096410.1, on the reverse strand, counting down.
CCGCATCCCATCGTCTTCCTCCTCTCCGATGATGGGAAGGCTCCACCAGCAGTGAGGCAACCTTAGGATTAGCACCAAGCTAACACCCCTACCAAATCTTCTTCCTTTACACTCTATTATAACCCCCAATTTTGGGTGCTCCTGAGTATATGGATCATCAGTTGCTGGATGCCGGGACTGAGTTGGCCCAAACTAGGATAAACCATTGTGTCTCCCCTACATGATTCATGTGTTCTTGAGTGCACCCAAACCACCAAAGACCCATACTCTGACATCGACTCAAACAATATGCTTGCCGCGATTTCGACCCTGCGACAATTAGGCTTTGGGAAGATACTTGGATAGGCTCCTCTAGTTTAGCTTTTCAATTCTAGCCTCTATATAGAATTATTAATGAACAGGGGAAAACTATTGTAGACTTTTGGGATGGGTCCACCTTAAAATGTTCTTTCAGGAGGAATGTTAGTGAAACTCTCTACCTCTCCTGGTTAGAAGTAGCAGAGCTGGTGTAACACCCTAAAATTTGCATCAATTTAAAATAGGTAAATTTGATTTAATTATGTATTTTGTGAGCATTTAGATTTAGAAAAATAATAATATAAGGTCTACATATATGTTTGTGCATTCATTCTGATGCATACCTATTTTTGTGATGCTTGGGTTTGATCAAAATTTGCAAAAGGATTTAAGTTTGAATTTGAATTTGAATTGAAATTGTGTATAAGAAAATAAAAAGGGATTTACTTTTCTTTCCCTCCCTCTCCCTGCTTTCGACCCATTTTATTTTTCTTCCCACGATGGCCCATTTCCTCTTGCTGCGTCGGTCGTTTCTTTTCTTCTACACGCGGCCCGCTATCACCGTCGGCCCAGTTTCCTTTCCGCCGCTCGCCTTTCCCTCTTGGGCCAAAACCTAGCAGTCTGCGGCAGCCAGTGCCCGCGCTCTCACTATCGCTGATCAGCAGGGGCGCTTGTTAGAGCTTTCCCCTACCTCGGTCATCTTCTTCCTAGATTCTATCGCACAGAGCCTGACTCCACGCCGCCCCGGAGTCCACGATCGCCACGCCTCCTTCTTTGTCGTGGGCGCCAAGGCTCCCCTCCCTCATAAATACCAAGCGTCATAGCCCTCCATTTCCATCCCAAGACTTAGAGCCATAGCCACCTCTCCAAATTGCCATGCCACCATGAAACCTAGCACCACCATGCTCACCGTCCGCTCCGCCACATCACACGTCACCCCCCTGCCGCCTCTGACCGCGAAAACTACCTTAGTGAGTTCGCCCTCCCTTTCTCTCTCTCGGTGCCCTCATCTAGTGCTATTGTGGGCCATAGATCAGAAACCAAGAACTCCAGCAAGTTCTCTTTGCCTAGCCATGGCGATGCCGCCATTCCACTCACCGCCGGCCACCCGTCCCCTCCTGATCTATTCAGCACCATCCGTCGTTGATCCGACGGCTTAAATTTGAAGATACCGATTCGGCTGGCAACGTTGCATAAGAGCCCCCGCATGTTTGAAGATTCAAACCCGTGGTCCAAGGCGTATTCCTAAAATATGTTTTTTTTCATTTGATAATGTAGTTTTATCGGTTAGATCTAAAATACGTTTTCATCTATTTATAATTTTGCAACTAATCTTGTTTTAGCTGTAAAATCTTTGTTTTAACTCCGATGTGACCCGTTCAAGTTTTGTTAGGTTCATAATTGCGTAAACTACATGTTCATACTACTGTTATGCATGTTTTCAACTTTTAAAAATTGAGGTTAGATTTAATTTATTATTTCATTAAAGGAAATCTTGTTTAATTCATAACTTTTTCGTTTTAGCTCCAATTTTCATGATCTTCGCGTCTGTGTGTTCGTACCAAGACGTAGATTCATTTTAAAAACTTTTCATCTTGATTTTATACTGTTCGTGTACTATTCTAATCTATAGTCATTGTTTGCTATGCACGATTGCTTCTGGATGCTTGTATGTTGCTGTGATTATCGAGTATAGACGGTGAGCAATTCGTGGGTGATCAAGAGTACTACTTTGACGAGCAGGATCCGCAGGAACATTTTGTTCAAGGCAAGTATAGCATGAGATCATCCTTGTTTCCTATCAACTTTAATACATTTTATTCATATTGCATGTGTCACCTTGATAGGGATTCCCTAGAATTAAACTTATACCTTTGTCTCCTATGGGATATGCGTTGGGTAGCTTTGCTAGTGCTCAACTAAACCATGATCTTGTAACTTGAATATTGGTATATGCAATAAACATTAAAACATGACTTTTTAGCAACTTGGAAACATTGGGTTGTTGTGTTTAGCTACTTTCTAAATGCTTTAGATTCCTCTCCCTAAGGACTTATCTGTAAGTGAACATCCGGGACTTACAATACAGCTGTGAGGACTACATGGCTCTGGCTTTAGCTCAGTATGAGGACCTTTTCTAGCTTGTTATAGGTTACCTTTATGGCATAAGAATGGCTTGTCGAATCAGGTATAGTGTGGCCTCTGTCCCCTTGTGTATAGACTGCGCGTCATTGTGCCATCAGGAAGGGGGGCTCTACATCTGTTTGTCGAGTGAATCTAATGGCCCTAACTTGTTAGATGAACCTTTGAAAGGCTTCATTGTGAACCCTGCTTGCTCACCTTAGAAGTGTTTTGTGAGTAATTAAACCAAGCATATGGGTATCACGACTCACAGTGAAAGTGTACAACCTCTGCAGAGTGTAAAACTAGTATATCAGCTGTGCTCACGGTCACGAGCGGCCTTGGACCCTTATGGAATAGGTGATCACTAAGAATTATCCGTTTATGCTATTCATTATTCATGTTTACATTGATCTTGCGTTTTACCTTGGGGATTAAAACAACTTGTTGCTACTCTTATGCTAAAATGGTGACAATAAAAAGCTGAATGTTGTTAAACCTGTGTCAAGCCTTTTGAGCCTCATGAACCCCATGTTACACTTGTTGAGTATGACACATACTTATGCTTGTTTATTTTCATTATTTTGATAAAAATGTTGGATGAGTAACAGATGGCTATGGTAATGATGACTTTCCTGAGGATTACTAGACTTGTGGTCAACCAGTTAACGTCCCTGTGATATGGAGCTTCCGTGAGAGATTTTTTCCTTTATACTTCTATTGTATTTATGTGAAGACTCTGTCTTATTATACATGATGTAATAAACACTTGTGATGATACTATCTATAATTTGTCAGCTTATGTGTGTGACTGATCTTTGGGCGCACATAAGATTATGCATCCCATTTTATCCTTAAAATCGGGTGTGATTGATTGGTATCAGAGCTGTGTTGACAGTAGGATGCAAGCCTAGTTAGCTATGATCGTTCTAGCCTCTTTTGCTTCACTCATTTCATGCTTCCCATCTCACTCTTGTTATTTGCTAAATTTTATGCTTCTTTCGCCTCACTCTATTATGAAAATTATTGCTTCTAATCTTACTAAATCTAACTCTATAGATGCCTCATGCTAATAAGACCGCTCGCATCAGCACCAGAGGCTACTACCCGCCTTGTGGATTGTATGAGCCCATGGAGCCATGTGAAGAGGAGGAACCCTTAGAGCAGGAAGTTGACTCGCTAGCACCTGTAGCTACGCCTAAGCCACTCTAGGAAGAGCCTGAAGAAGAACCCCAAGAAGTAGAGGTCATTGTATTGTCTGATGAGGAGGAGGAGGAGGACGCCATTCAAGAAGATCAGCCTACCACTGCCATAGAATGGACTACAAAGATCTGGCACAAGCTAGAGTGTGAATCCTCCGGTTCGCACCATTGACTTATGGGGATTCTTCAGATCTACTACGCTGATTGGGACGTAGCTGTGGAGTGTGTCTGTGAAGAGCATACACACCCTCTGGAGGACACTTATTGGAAGACTAGGGCATGCATCTTCATCAGGGATGAAGAGAATGAAGCATATTAGCTGGACGTGAGCTATTCGCATCATGCTCATCGTGCCACCATGGAAGATGGCATTGAAGATGTAGCCGCTGAAGCCTGCATGGGTCTCCGTGGCTGCCGTTTTGAGGATATGAAGGTGGACCAATATCGATTCCTCCCTCGCCAACACCCTGAATTGGAATGAGCAATGATGGACCCTCAGAGCACAGATCCAACTACTCAAGTGATGGTACACTTTGGTTGTGAGTTAGTAGGGAAGATTCGGTGACTGTAAAATCAGTTAAAGGCACAGCAGGAGACTCTTAAGATGTACCAACAAGTGATAGATGACCAAAGAGAGTGCCTTAGCCTGCTAAGGATTTATGAGAAGCTTCCCCATAAACCTCGCCCATAGGTGTTGGAGTTCCTTTCTATGTAATAAGACATTAGTAGCACGGGTCAAGTTGAGTCAAGTCGAGTCTAGTAGTGTGGTGTAAACTTTGGTGTGCCTAGTTGATTTATTATTATGTTTATATATGATTTGGATTTTTGAAATGAGTGCTGGAATTTTGTGGGCATGTCTACAAGTTCTATAGTTAAGAATATTAAAGCTTGAGTCAATAAATAAATAGTTGGGTTTGGTACATCTTGTTCTCTTGGATCTATTTTTTGGAGCAGTCTGCCCTTATCTCAATCCTATCTAAATCTACTTGACCAAAAATTATGAAATTTTTATGGGAGTAACTAGACTTAAGCATATTTCTAATGCCACATGAATCACACCTAAACCTGATCTGGTTTGAGAGATATAGCTGTTTCAAATTAAAGTTCCTGCACAGTTTGGAATCTGGAACAGTTTTGGTTTTGTCCTATTTGTTATTAACCTAACGATAGAATCTGGGCATGTGGTCTGAATAAAAGTTGTAGATAATTTCTTAGGCTTTCCAACCATATAAAGAACGCCTCTTTTGGATATCTGGAACTCGAGATATAACTGTTTGATCGAGCTGCTGGTGTTGGAATTCGTCTAGAAAATTTTCAGAATATATTCTATATCTCTATAAGTGTCTATAACTTGGAAATCTCTAAATTTTGTATATTTGTGTTGGATGTTAGATGTCTAAAAGAGGAATAGGCTAAGGTCATGGAGGTGTTCCCCCACATCCACCACCACCACCGCCACCGACTATTGAGCAACTTCTGGCAGTGTAGACACAGCTTATGCAAGCTTTGGTGCAGAATCAACAGAATCATCCAATTGGTGGGGCACCACGTGACAAAGCGTGGTGAATTCTTGAAGGGCCGCCCCCGGTGTTTTCTCATGCCATTGATCCACTAGAAGTAGACGATTGGCTTCGTGTAGTGGAAAAGCAAGTCAACATAGCGCAGTGCGACGACTAGCAGAAGGTGTTGTACGCGTCAAGACAACTCCAGGGAGAAGCTCAAGACTGGTGGGAGGCATTTGAGTATAGACGTCCCACTAATGCTCCTCCTATCACCTAGCAGGAGTTTAGAGACAATTTTAGATCCTACCACATACCTGAAGGATTGATAGAGCTGAAGCAAGAGGAATTCAGAGCTTTGAAACAGGGGTCTATGTCTGTAGCTGAGTATTGTGACAAATTTGCTCAGTTGTAACGCTATGCTCCGAACAAGGTGGCTGATGATGCTAATAAGCAGCGTCACTTTCTCAAGGGTCTGTATGATGGTCTGCAACTCCAGCTTATGTCCAATACATACCCTAATTTTCAAACACTGGTAAACCATGTTGTTATTATTGACAATAAGTGCAAAGAAATGGAGGCCAAGAAGAGGAGGCTTCAGGGATAGGCCTCTAGAAGCAATACTCATCCACGCACCAATCCTCAACAAGGCTTCTAGCAGAGCTACCAGGGACCACCCAATCAATGGAATCATGGTTAGTACCCTCAGCGCAATTAGTTCCAGCAGCTTTAGTGGAATCGGCAGCAGAGTGGCCCATAGACACCACGCTAGGGAGCACCCAACAACACCACAATGAAGACTAGTGCCCCTAGCACTCCCAACAAGTGCTTCTGTTATGGTAAAGAGGGTCACCTGTCGTATAACTGCCTTGAGAAGCCAAACCAACAGACCCCATAGAGGTAGAATAGTTATCAGAAGCCAGCACCCAACACAGGAAAGGTGAATCATGTGTCTAGAGACGACGCTTGTGGAACCAGAAGTCATGCTCGGTATGTTTGGTGTCAATTCCACTCATGCCACTGTTCTTTTTTATTCCGGAGCTTCGTATTCTTTCATATCACAAGCATTTGTTAGAACGCATAGCATACCCTTATGTGCTATGAAAGATCCCATATTAGTAAACTCACCAGGAGGTAGTATGCAAGCTTTTAGAGTTGTCTTCCAACTAGTCTATCCTTAAGGGGGGTAGAGTTCAAAGTGAGCCCCATTGTGTTGAGAACATCTGGCATTGATGTGATTCTGGGTATGGACTAGATGAAGCAAAACCGGGTAGTAATTTATTGTTAGGTGAAGGTAGTTGTTGTGACCACACCGAATGGGGATAGAATCAGTGTCGATGTTGTAGTGCAGACACAGCCAACAGCCACAAAGAACTAGCTTGATGATAGCGCCAACAAGGAGAACCTAGTAGTGGATGAGTTTCTAGATGTGTTTCCTGATGACTTACATGGTATGCCATCTGACCATGACATTGAATTTATTATTGAATTATTACCTAGAACTGCACCTATAGCTAAGCGTCCATATAAAATGGGGGTTAATGAATTAGAGGAACTTAAGAAACAAATAAAGGAGTTGCAGGAGAAAGGTTTCATCCGTCCTAGTTCATCACCTTGGGGAGCATCGAATATATTTGTTGACAAGAAGGATGGTACCCAGAGAATGTGTGTTGATTATCAGTCACTAAATGAGGTTACTATCAAGAACAAGTACCCGCTACCTAGAATTGATGACTTGTTTGATCAGTTGAGAGGTGCTTGTGTTTTCTCTAAGATTGATCTTTGTTATGGTTATCATCAGCTGAAGATTCGTGCAACTGACATACCCAAGACAACTTTTACTATGAGGTATGGTTTGTATGAGTACACCATTATGTCCTTTGGATTGACCAATGCACCTGCATACTTTATGTACTTGATGAATAAGGTGTTCATGGAGTTTTTGGATAAGTTTGTGGTGGTATTTATCGATGATATATTGGTATTCTTCAAAATGGAAGAAGAGCACATTGAACATCTAAGGTTAGTCTTGCAAAAGCTCAGGGAACACAAGTTGTATGCTAAGCGAAGCAAGTGTGAGTTTTGGTTGAAGGAAGTTTCTTTCCTAAGCCATGTTGTCTCTAATGGTGGAATAGCAGTAGATCCAAGCAAGGTGAGAGATGTGTTGAATTGGAAGCCACCGATCGATGTGGGAGAGATTCATAGTTTCTTGGGATTGGCTAGATACTACAGAAGGGTCATAGAAGGATTTTCTAAACTTGCCAAGCCTATGACGGCTCTGTTGGAGAAAAAATGCTAAGTTTGTGTGGTCTAACAAGTGCCAGGCTAACTTTGAGGAATTGAAGAAGAGGTTGACTACAGCCCTAGTATTGGTTTTGCCAGATTTGAGTAAGAACTTTTCTATCTATTGTGATGCATCTCGTTAGGGTCCTGGATGTGTTCTTATGCAAGAAGGAAGAGTAGTGGCCTATGCATCCCGATAGTTGAGAAAGCATGAGCTAAACTATCCTACTCATGATTTGGAATTAGCAGCAGTGGTTCATGCTTTGAAAATATGGAGGCATTATCTTATAGGACATAAGAGTGATATCTATACTGATCACAAGAGTTTGAAGTAGATTTTCACTCAAATAGATCTGAACTTGAGACAACGTCGATGGTTGGAGTTGATTAAGGATTATGATCTAGAAGTACACTATCATCCTAGAAAGGCAAACGTTGTTGCCGATGCTCTTAGTAGGAAGAGTTACGCCAATGAGGTGCAAGTGGCAGCTATGTCAAGTGAGTTGTGTGCTGAACTTAAGCAACTAAACTTGGGTTTCGTCACTAATGCAGTAGAGTTGGTGATAGAGCCTACATTGGAGCTAGAGATACGCAAGGGTCAGCTACAGGATAAGAGGTTAAAGGAAATCACAGAGAACATATTGATTGGTAAGTCACCAGGTTTCTGTATGGATGATAATGGAACTCTGTGGTTTGGGAAAAGACTATGTGTTCCTGAGAATAAGGCTATATAGGATGCATTTTTTTGTGAGGCACATGAGTCTCGTTACTCTATTCATCCTTGGAGTACCAAGATGTACTTGGATCTAAAAGAGAAGTATTGGTGGTATGGACTTAAGAGGGATGTGGCTGAATATGTTGCTATATGTGATACATGTCAGAGAGTTAAAGCGGAACATCAAAGACCTGTAGGATTATTGTAACCAATGAAGATACCAGAATGGAAGTGGGAAGAAGTTGGTATGGATTTTATTATTGGGTTACCACGCACTCAGAGAGGTTATGATTCAATATGGGTGATAGTGGATCAGTTAACTAAGGTTGCTCACTTTATACTGGTCAAGACTCATTATAAAGGACCGAAGTTGGCCTAATTATATATGGAGAAGATAGTGTGTCTACATGGAGTTCCCAAGAAAATTGTGTCTGATCGAGGTACTTAATTTACATCTCATTTTTTGCAACAAGTACATAGTTCGTTGGGAACAAAGTTGAATTTTAGTACAACATACCACCCTTAGACAGATGGACAAACTGAGAGAACTAATCAAATTTTAGGGGACATGTTGAGAGCTTGTGCTTTGTAGTATGGTATAAGTTGGGACAAAAGTTTGCCTTCTGCAGAGTTCTCGTATAACAACAGTTATCAAAAGAATCTCAATATGGCACATTTCGAGGCTTTGTATGGACGAAAGTGTAGAACCCTATTGTTTTGGAATCAAACGAGAGAAACTCAAGTGTTCGGATGGATGTTTTAAGAGACACATAGGAGCAAGTAAGGATGATTAGAGATAACTTGAGAGTGGCATAGTCTCGACAGAAGAGTTATGCTGACACTCAGAGAAGAGAATTGGTTTTTGAAATAGGGGATTATATTTACCTAAAAGTATCACCTATGAGAAGTGTGAGAAGGTTTAGCATGAAAGGAAAGTTAGCACCAAGGTATATTGGGCCTTTCAAGATCTTAGAGAGACGTGGAGAAGTAGCTTATCAGTTAGAATTGCCTGAGAGTTTGTCAGGTGTACATGATGTGTTCCATGTGTCTCAATTAAAGAAGTGCTTGTGTGTACCTGAGGAGCAGATACCATTAGAAGAGCTTACAGTTAATGAAGATCTCACATATGAGAAATTTTCAGTAAGGATTTTGGAGAAGGCAGAAAGAGTTATGAGGAGCCGAGTTATAAAGATGTGTAAGGTTCAGTGGAATCGGTATACAAAAGATGAGGCTACTTGAGAAAGAGAAGAGGATTTGAGGAAAACATACCCGTAGTTTTTTGAGTAAGCATCGTCCGAATCTCAGGGACGAGATTCATTTTAAGGGGGGTAGAATTGTAACACCCCAAAATTTGCATCAATTTAAAATAGGTAAATTTGATTTAATTATGTATTTTTTGAGCATTTAGATTTAGAAAAATAATAACTTTGTTAAAATTAAAATCAAATATAAGGTCTACATACATGTTTGTGCATTCATGCTGATGCATACCTATTTTTGTGATGCTTGGGTTTGATCAAAATTTGCAAAAGGATTTAAGTTTGAATTTGAATTGAAATTGTGTTTAAGAAAATAAAAAGGGATTTACTTATGTTTTCCTCCCTCTCCCAGCTTTTGGCCCATTTTCTTTTTTCTTCCCTCGATGGCCCATTTCCTCCTGCTGCGTCGGTTGTTTCTTTTCTTCTCCGCACAGCCCGCTATCCCCACCGGCCTAGTTTCCTTTCTGTCGCTCGCCTTTCCCTCGGGCCAAAACCCAGCTGTCCGCGGTAGCTAGTGCCCATGCTCTCACTCTCGCTGATCACCAGGGGCCACTCATCAGAGCCTTCCTCTACCTCAGTCGTCTTATTCCTGGATTCTATCGTGCCGAGCCTGACTCCATGCCAAGGCTCCCCTCCCTCATAAATACCTAGCGCCGTACCCCTCCATTTCCATCCCAAGCCTCACAGCCACAGCCACCTCGCCGAATCACCGTGCTACCATGAAACCTAGCTCCACCATGCTCGCCATCCGCTCCACCGCATCTCGCACCGCCTCCGTGCCATCTCCGAGTGCAAAAACTACCTTGGTGAGTTCGCCCACCCTTTCTCTCTCTCTCTTGGTGCACTCGCCTTGTGCTATTGTGGACCGTAGACCAGAAACCGAGAACTCTGGCGAGTTCTCTTTACCCGGCCATGGTGCCACCGCCATTCAACTCACCGCCGGACACCCATCCCCTCCCGATCTATTCAGCACCGACCGTCGTTGATCCGACGGCTTAAATTTGAAGATACCGATTCGGCTGGCAACATTGCATAAGAACCCCCGCACGTTTGTAGATTTGAACCTGTGGTACAAAGCATATTCCTAAAATACATTTTTTCATTTGATAACGTAGTTTTATCGGTTAGATCTAAAATACGTTTTCATCTATTTATAGTTTTGCCACTAATCTTGTTTTAGCCCTAAAATCTTCGTTTTAACTCCGATTTGATCCGTTCAAGTTTTGTTTGGTTCATAATTGCGTAATCTACATGAATCCTACTCGAGTACGACTCATTACAATCTTTGGTATAAAAGAAAACATTCCTATTTTAAGATAACTTGGACCCTAATTTTGCCCTTTTTGTAGATTCTGATATGTAGTTTCTCGATGCAAACCGTAGCTCATCATCGTTATCTGCTGACGTTATTCAAAGAGAGCCGATTCTTGTGTCGCATCTGAATCGGATGATATCGATTCTTGTGCAATCGATTCCTTGAATGACACAATCTTGGAAGCCTTTGAGTTCCCACGTTCTTCTCTCAAATTTTGGTGTAAACACATGCCCCCGAATTTTGGGATAAAAGTGATTTTATTCCAAAATTCCTATTCATCTGTTTACCATGCCGCAACCATTCTATTCCGAGATATACGCACAACTCCTGACTTCCCGGCCCAAGTTTTATATAATATCCTAATAGTATCTCTTCCAACTCACTTGGCTTGTTTGCTTTTCCCTTCTCCCTTGAGCAAATCTTAACATCCAATGACGTCATCACCAATGCCTCAAACCCTAGCAAATCCTCTGTTCTATCAAGCCGTTATTCAAGCGATCTTCATCAGACTCAAATCTTTCGGCTTCAATGGCGACCAGTGACCACATCCCTGAGGTATGCTTCCAAGTTTCCATTCTCTAGGTATCGGACGCTACCCTGTACATCTTTTCTTCTCAAATTTATTTCATCCAATTTCTAGGAAATGAGGAACAAAATCTTGATTCCATCATCTGTTGCTTCCAATGTCTATTTTCTTGGGCCTATGGGTGACCCTGATCCATTTGATTTCATTCATCAAGAAACCAACCAAATCCCCTTCAAACAGTCTATAGTGGATTCGTCCTCCTAGAATATCAAAACCCCCTTCAGAAACTGACCTAAATGCCTAAGGGATGGAGATATTGGTTTCATAGGGTATTCGAGAAAAAGGCCGGAGATTGGGATGTTTATGATTTGAATCAATGTTTGACACTCTTGTTGTCCGGGATGGAGAGGAATGATTCACTCTTGATTTCCACATCTTATTTCTGGTCCAATGCCCTGAATGCTTTTGTTTTTTGTCATGGTCCAATGACCATCACTCTGGCTGATGTTTACATGTTGACCGGCCTTAGAATTACTAGATCAATACAGCCTTATGAGTACTTGAGTGCCAGTTCCAAGAAATTAACCAAGATATCAGACTACACAGGATGGGCAAGTTACATTCTAAACCATATTGGAGACGAATCAACTATTAGTGAAAAGGAATACGTGGCCTTTCTGAACATGTGGTTAGAAAGATCCATCTTCTGTGGGTCATCTTGTGATCCGACTTACAATCATAAACTCATGGCAGAGCATCTGGCAATAGGCAAGGATATCCCTCTTGGAAAGTATCTATTAGGAATTGCTTATCATCTAATGTATCAGGTAGCTACCCAATTACTGAAGAACGAACCAGTGCATACTATCAGTGGCCCTTGGTGGTTGATACAACTGTGGCTCAACCTATACATGTACAAGATTATATGACCTGATCTCAGAAGCTTTAGTTTTCCTTCCTCCAACTTTGATGAGGAATATAGAGGCGAAGAAGGAAGAACCCGTCAGTGCATGAGTTATGGCGAGGCTGCATCGGCCATAACAATTGATATCGATATTGGCCATCTCTTCAAAAAAATTTATAGAGGGTTTGATGCAGACACCCTGACTTGGCTACCATACAATGAGGATGAGAACAATGAGCTGATCTTCCCATTCAAATTTCGATTTGAATCAGGCTATTCAGATGAGACAGCGACTGCAATCTTTAATTCCTTCATCAAGCCCTACGTTCTTCCTACTGAAACTCATCATGGTCGTGGCAAAATGGCTACAGGCTCTTTTCTTCCAGGCAACCTTCCAACTTATGAGTTTTCCAATCCATCACTCATAGCCCATCAGTTTGGTTTTGGTCAACTCCCCCCTCAATTGTTCTTCAAAAACGCATTGAAGCCAAGAGAAGATATCAGTGAGGTGATGGAAGCCTCTAGAGTCTTTCAATTGGGATTAGATCTTCCTTCCCTTTGCGTGTATGAATGGATTAGAGTTGGCTTCTCTTCCACTCTCTTTGACTCCTGGTGGCAAGAATGGCACTCCCACCTTTCCTGTGGGTTGGTCAACCCTTTGTGCATAGCGCTGGATGCGGAATTTGCTTCTGACAGTGAGGTAACTTTCATTTACTTTTAGGAACATTACTTGATGAATTCCCTTGCCAACAATTCTAACCGACCCTTTCTGGACACTGAATTCGATCCTCCAAGCTTGGATAGGAAAGGGCATCCTATAGATTATCAGCCACCATGCCCAATTTCATTAATAGGATCAACCGCACCTTTTTTGATGAAATTGATGAAAACCCATGCTGCCCCCATGATTGTGATGCATCAATCTTCAAAGCGTAAGGTGGTCTAAGGGGCAACCCAAAAAGTCATTACTGGGAAAAGACTTCGTAGAACAAGACCATCAGTTGCCCAGGTAAACAATCCATATCCTTCTCAAGCTGATGTTCAACTTCTAATCCCCTTTTTTCACAATTATCAACCATTGCATCCCAATCAGTTTTGGGTGCGAAGCTATTGTCCCAGGCGTTTGATTCAGCATCAACTATGTAACACCTCAGGTGTTAGCCTTTCATAACTTGACTTGCATAACATGAGCATGATCATCACGCATTCATAAGCAAGCATTTACAATTGAAACATTTGCAACATTTACTTGTTATTGCATGTTTCATTATCATATGCAATCTTTCTCATTATTTCATGTCCCCATGTGTGTCTACAAATGATCATGAATGAAAACATGTACTTGGTAGATGTGAGTCACAAAAACATGTAACCACACTTGGGTTAGCAATTAGAACATTGTTCATAAAAGTCACTTTTCTAAATCAAGCCTTTAAGGCATGTTTCATGTGATTGCCCTAACTAGCTCTATGAGTGACTACTACATGAAATGATTAAAAGACCTTGCAAATTGCTTAAACATGTTTAGAGTATCATTATGAACAACTTTGATATTCATGGTTAGGGCTAATTAGGTCATTAAGCCATGCTTTGATGTGTATCATCATTTAAAAGTGACATGTTTGACCAAAGTTGAACTAGGTGTTAGAGACCTTGCATGGAGGGGTTCACTAAAGCAAAGTTGTAGTGTTTGACATAAGGAACAACTTTTATTTTTTGGTCACTAGCTGATTTAGCTTCTAACATGTTTGAATGGGTCCCACAAGAATCAGCAAAATCATGAATTCAACACTTAAGGAATTTTTCTAAGTCTTGCAACCGGACAGTTCTGTCAGCCGAACTTTGGGATGATTTTTCTCCATTTCTGTTGCGAATTAGCATGTGATCCTTGAATGAAAATTTTAGCTGGTACCTTATACTTCAACTTTGATGTACTAAGTTTTCGCTGAAAGCCATTAGTCACGAAGTTTTCATTGTTGCAAAAAGCGTCGTCAGGCTCGGCTAGCTTCACTGTAACGAGCTGAATCAAATCGACAGTGGCCGACCAGCCTCAAGAGCTGACTGCCGCGTGTCCGCGGCATTGGCCACGCGTCACCGCCGCTCTGATCCGCCGGGCAGCGCTAGGCCTGAGCAGGCCATTATCACCCCGCGTGCGCCCGCTCCATTTTTCACTCACTCCCGCCCGCTCTCTCCCTCTCTAGCGCCCTCCTTTGCTCTCGCCGTGGCACCAGGCAACGCCGCTGAGCACAGCACCGCCTCCGCCATCGCCTTGTGCGCGCTACACCGCACCACCGCCATCTACATCTCACCATTCGTTGTGCCTCATCCACCACCATCGCCTCGACGTGTTCACTGCTTCAGTTGTGCCTTGTTGAGGGTGCATTTCCATTTTTCCCCTCTCGCCGAAACCTCGGCCACCATTGCCGCCTCCACGGAAAGCTCGCCACAGCTCGGCTCGTCGGCGCTTTTCCTTCGGTTTTGAGCGTTAGCGTTTGGTCAGGACGTGTATTAGCCAGTGCTAGGACGTTACCTTCGTTAGTTGCTCCACCAGCATGGAACGCGACAACCCGCGCCGCCGTGCTCTTACCTCAGCGCCACCGTACTATGGCCATGCTTCATCGGAGCTTCACGAGCCGCGTAGGTCATCTAGATAGGTTCGCTCGGTCACCTAGGTGCTGATGCGCACCTCTCCTGGCTTCGCCATGGCCGGTGATGACTGGCGCACCACTGAGCACCTCTGCCATGCCGCCATCACCGGCGACGGGCATGCTCTGCTCACCCTCTACTGCCGTCACCTAGGTTGTTCGACGCGTGCTGCTCCGTAGATCACCGTGCGAAGACGTCACCGCCGGCAACCTCGCCGTCGGCGAGCTTCGGCCATGCCAGCAGTGTACAGCGCCGCCTGCCCTGCTTTGAGTTGATGACATGTGGGGTCCCCTGACCACCGGGTCCCACTGGTCAGCGACTCCGTGTTTGAAGGCTAACTCATTTGATTCCAGTTTTTGATTTCTTTTGTGATTTTCATACCTCCAGTTTGGTAGCTCCTAAATTTGTGAAATAAATTTTGTAGTGTTCCTTAGAAGGTGTAGTATTAAGGAAAAATATGTTTTTAACATTTACAGTAGAAAGTTTTGGAGATTTAAATAGGGATTTGAAATGTGCTTTTGAATGCATTCAAATTTGTTTATTTTATATCTAGAGTTCCTGTGCTCCAAAAATTATGAAATTTTTGTGGTAAGCTATTCTTGTCATATACGAACTCTGGTAAAAAATTGAGGACCTGTGCATGGGTAGATTTATAGTTATAGATTTTTCTTTTATGAATAGTCAATCTTTGCATGAATTTTTATAAATTATTTATGAGTCCAAAATTCATGAAATTTGTTGGAGGTAATCCTAGTACCATATGGATGTTAAGAAAAATAGGACATCTGTTGCTTGACACTTTTCAATAGGATTTTCCATTTATGCTATTTCAAGCCTTGCTGCCTTATCATTTTTGTATAGAATGTTCTACTTAGTAAAATGACATGAAATCTTTATAGTAGTCCTTTGATAGCATTAGTAAGGCACTGTAAATTTTTGAGAATTTATGAAGTATATCTAATATATGTTTATTATTTAACCTAGATATCTAAATAAAATAATAAAGGCAATTAAATAAATAGTTTGGGCTTCACCATTATATTATCTTAAATGTATTTGGTATACTTAAACTGTTGGTAGATCCTATGTTGTCAAATTTTGCATGATTACATGAAGTAGAAGTATTATTACTTTATGTTGCATATTAAATAGTTTCCGGACTGATTCTAGAGTTTGATGAGTTGCATGTTGAAACTGATGTGTACTGTAAAAATGGTTAATAACAAAGTTGTAGAGAATTTGATAAGCTTTCCAGAAAGTCTAGGATCACTGTTTTTGGATTTGTAGAACTCCAGTTATGAGTGAAACAAGTAGCTACTATTTGTGGCATAGTCGATGCATTGTCGAAGTAGATTCAGTAATAATCGAGAAGAGATATGCACCTACTCAATAAACATGATGCACTTGTTAACATTATGCATTCGTAATACTTATGCCATACTCATGCATCTAGGATCGGAGGAAGAGATCACGTTGCTGGAATTCGAAGAAGCAGAGGAAGGGAACCAGTAGGAGGATCCGCAAGCCGCAGCTCCCGAAGGCGTGGAGCAAAACCCTAAAGAGCTTCCGGAGTGTCCTGACCACTGCCCTACTTCCTTTCTGTGAGGCAAGCCCTGGAGCAATATAAGTCTCCCAGTAATTTACAAATGTTTACTTATGTATTTATGATTGATGCATTAGGTCATAAGAGTTGAATGAAACCACTTGATGCATGTACATTCCTTGTCCAAATATTACACCTGTAACTGGTATAGGTCCAGGATCGAATATATATGCTTAGCCATGCTTAGACCGGTAGAAGTCGGGTGATGTCCTATCACCTACGAGATATAGGTGGATACCGGAGCATGGTTGGCTATATTTGCTATCGTGGAACAAGAACCATGGGGTAAAAGTAAATCGAGACCGGACGGGAAGTCGATAGAGAAGCGACAAGACATGGAGGTCTTGGGTGTGGATTTATCCCTGTCTATGTTGATTAAGGACCGTACCGTTGTTGGTGCTTCTGACAAGATTGAACGCATGCCTCTCACTTAGCTGGCCGGATAACTCGTTCCTGACCGCAAAGCCGAGTAATTCAACTCAAGCCGGAATCGTTCTATTGTGCGCTCCTTCCGGGGAATGATCAGACTGAGCCCAAGGGCAGGCTTGGCCTGAGCATCCTGGCATCTAGTGTTCCAGATTGTGTGGCACAGTACGGAACCCGCGAAATGTGTACCGGAGTTGTACCAAAGGTGACCTAAGGCTATCGTGGCTGGTAGACCTAGGTTTGTGTTAGGAATAAATTCCCAGCTGGTTGAAATCGATTCGAATCGCCGTCTCTCCCGGATAGTGAGAAACTTGGCTAGTCCCAACATCGTAGTAACTGTGTTATGAAACATGATGGTTCGGATGAAAATGGAAATTACAATACCTGCTATGGTTACTATTGTATGCTTCTAAATGATATACCACATGTTTGGCACAGGATAGTTGCTAACCTAGAAATGGATAGTCATAATTAACCTGGTAAAGAATTTGTAACTGCACCATGACTCGATTGCTTTTACGCAAAATGTTGGCAAGTTACGTCCACTTATACAGCCTTGCATAATCCTTGGAGTCATTTTATTTCTGGTTCATGACGGGTAAGTCTAGCTGAGTACCTTCTCGTACTCAGGGTTTATTTTTCCCATTGTTGCAGATGGCACTGTGTATCATGGGTATTGCAAGAGTTGCTTCTATCCTGCCGTGGATGAGGAGTAAGCCTTGGGCAGGCTTCTTTAGTAATTCCTATCTTTGCTTTTGTGGGCCGTGATCTGGTTTGGCACTGTATTAAACTATGTTGGAAACTTTATCTTCGAACTTATTTGCTTCCGCTTTATTTATCAAACTCGGTTTGTAATAACTTTTATTCGTACTCTGATGACGAAATGTATCTGTGAACTTTATGTAATATGTGGCATGTATGTTGAATCCTGTACGATCTTGGTTGTTGTAAATCGTTTATCGAGACCCGTCGTGGTACTCGATGGACTACCGGGTTTATATGGGTTCAAGTATGACAGTGCGACCGCTTGCGGGCTGCCATTGTACTTGTACTCTTATAAATTGGTCGGTTCTGCGATAGCTGGCATCAGAGCAAGATTCAACATTATTTGTTACAAGTGTATTTAAAACAAAAGTTTTTGTTTTCCAAAAACCCTTCTCTAGCAACTAATAGTGATATAGTAGGTATTTGAAATCTAAAGTGTGCCAATGATCACTTTCCTTATGCCCAAATTAAGGACTATTAGGTGGCTATTTAAGTACTAACATGGGGGTTTTTACTTCGTCGTCCATACGGCGTGCTATTATATGGATGCCATTCACTTGAGTGGTAATGTATGGATCAAATGCCCTACGCCAAGGTAAGATGATGAGTGTATGACCGCAAGAGGTAAGCGTGCGGTCTGGAAGAGTTAGCTTTGGTACGGCTATGTATACATGCTTGCATGTGTATATGGTACGTATTTAATTGTGGGTTAAATTATTGTCGGGTAGATTGATACGGAAGTATATGTATGGGTATACATATATGAAAGTATTTATAATTACATTCTGCCTATTTCATTATGGGTTTAGGGCTGAAATGAAATTTTATGCAGGTACACTAACAACGAAACGTGTAGCTCGACTAGTTACACTATTTATGAGAGAACGTATGTATGCCACCGTGTCTACCGTTAGAAACAAATTTTTCCTAAGTTTGTGAGGACGTACGGCACGAGCATGCATCATGTTAAATTACCATTCACATAATTACATTGTTCCTCCCCTTATAAAATTCTTACTCGGTTATGTAACTCTTATCCATTATGGCATTGTCTCACCAAAGGGTACATGTTAATGGTGCAGATGGCACGCACCAAGCAGACTGCTCATAAGTCCACCGGAGGCAGAGCTCCTAGCCGTTAGCTTGCTCCACGTACCCATCAACGTCACACGTTCCTTGGAGAGTTTGGGATGCCTACACTCTTGTGGAGAGTGCTCAGCTATGTAGGCTATCCTGATGGAATGGAACCCCGCTACTTCTGGGCGAATGAGCGGTTGGGAGAAGGTCTCTTAGTTACTGTGGAGGCCATTGTTCGTCCTCGAGGTGACAATTCTGAGTGGACAGGCTGGTGTTATGAGTCAACTGGCAGGACTGCTGAAGAAGCAGCTGGCAGGGCAGCCTTTGGGATCTTGAGGAATATCATGGATCGTTTTCCTCAAGAGCTGGCAGCCGCTTTGGTTGGAGTCTTTCCAAGAGGTAACCCCTCCACTGACTCATGGCAGTAGGCAAGAGGAAGATCTTTGGAGATTGGTGCAGCAGAAGTGTAGAACAGTGATAACCCTTCCATGAGCGCCATGTTCGCAATGATGAGAGTGTTAGATGGAGTTGAAGGTAGCCTCAGACGTGTGTCTGGTGCTCTTGGTCATGCCCACGAGGATCGACGTCAGCTTCAGAGGGAGCACGATGCTAAGATTGAAAGGCTCACTAAAGAAATGACTCGGTTAACTCACCAGCGAAATGCAGCCTAGTCCAGGGAAGATGTTCTGAGAGCTCAACAGTTTGAGCTGGGACAGCAGCTGGCCAATGTGGAAGAATACAACGATAATCTGCATGAAGAGGTTCATCTACTGAACAATCAGCTCCACCCTTATGTCCCACCTGGAGCCGCAGAAATGGATCTAGAAGGGTTCGAGGAAGAAGAAGAAGTGGAGCCTGAAGAAGAAGTAGAACCTGAGGAAGGAGATGATTCTGCGTCCGACCTCGATAGTGATCATGAGGAGGATTAGATCGCTTAGCACTTAGTGGAAGGACTAATGTATCACCTTTATTCATGTAATGGACCTATAGTTCGAATTTGGCATTAGTACCCAGACTATTATGTAATGTTAATCGCACGTTTGGATGAACATCAGTGCAATTCTAGTCCTTTGTCGGTAATCACGATTAAATTTGCATGCGTTATGAGCACGATAAGTGGTCAAATTGGGGATGTCATGTTGCGAGAATGAATTATTATGCCTCTATTTTTATTGTGCTTTTGAGAATTTTCTCCAGTAATTTCAGTTTGGCATGAGTACCTAATTCATCTGCAATCTCTTGACATCAACCAATAATCGCTTATTGTTGCAAATTCGCAGATGACGCGCACCCGTGCTGGAGCTCGTGGCAGCCAGGATGGCAACCATGATGACTTGCCACCCCCACCGCCGCCATCTGCTCAGGAATTCTTTACCCAGTTCCTAGGGAGCCAGAGGACAATGGAAGAAGCTTTGCGCCTTATCGCGCAAAACACTGCTCGTGGCCACCCACATCAACCAGGGGCCGAGCCAAATCAGCACAGTACATTTAAGGAGTTTCTGGACACGAAGCCTCTGATCTTTAAGGTGGCTGAGGAACCACTGTAGGCCGATGAGTGGCTAAATACCATTGAGCAGAAATTCTGTTTGTTGAGGGTCATGGAGCATCTGAAAGCAGAGTATGCTTCTCATCAATTGCAAGGACCAGCAGGGATCTGGTGGACACATTTCCTATCATCTTTGCCTGCTAATGCACGAGTTACCTGGAAATAGTTTAAGCTAGCTTTTAGGGGACACCATATTCCCCCGGGCCTGATGCGCATGAAAGCAGCCGAATTTATGAGGCTCACTCAGGGAACAAAGTCCCTCACAGAATATATGCACGCATTCAACAACTTGTTAAGATATGCTCCAAGTTTCGTGGATACTGAAGAGAAAAAGATAGAGAGTTTCAAGCGAGGTTTGGGTACTAAACTGATGAAGACCATGGCCAATTCTAGGTGTGCCACGTACAATGAGTTTATTAGTGATGCCTTGACCCAAGAAAACCACAACAACATGCATGCAGTTGCCAAGGGTCGCAAGAGGGCATATGAGGCCGGTGCATCCGGGTCCTTCTAGTCGAAAGCACCTATCACCGCTAGACCACAATTCCATCCACCTGCACCCAAGTTTAGGCCTCCACCACCGAAAGCTCAGAATAATAGGCCACAGAAACCATTCCGTAAGGCGTTCACTATTGCCTTACCAAAAGGAAATGGCAATCAGGACAGCTCCACAGGATTCAGAAGTAATCAACCATGTTTCAACTGCAACCAACTGGGTCATTGGTCCAAGGAATGCCCCCACCCCAAGAGGAATGGCAACCCAAATCAGAACAATCAGAGGCAGGTGAATGCCAGGGCACGTCAGGGACAAGTGCATTATACCGCTGTGGTGGAAGTGCCCGCCGGAGAAGTTGTCACGACTGGTATGTTTCTCGTCAACAAGCATCCCGCTGTTGTTTTATTTGATTCGGGAGCTTCTCATTCATTTATGAGTCAAGCATTTGCATCTAGACATGATCAAGAAATAATTGAAGTAAGCAAAGGGGGTTTTAACATAAGTTCAGCAGGGGGAACTGTTACTACCAAAAGGATAGTCAAAAATGTACTCATCTCGATACAAGGGAGGGAGTACACAACAGATTTGATAATATTGCCAGGGTTGTCGATAAGTGTAATCTTAGGCATGAATTGGATGAAGTATCATGGTGCTCTTATTGACACCAGCACCCGTACTATCATGTTGAGAGAACCCACGGGAGGGAATGCTTTTCTAGTCCCACTCTCCCGTGATTTCGAACCCCAACATTTAGCTTGTGCTATCCAAACCACCACAATATGTGATATCCCAGTGGTTTGTGAGTTTCCGGATGTATTTCCAGAGGAATTACCAGGTCTACCATCAGATAGGGATGTGGAATTTAAGATCGAATTAGTGCTAGGTACCGCACCCCTATCCAGAAGGCCCTATAGAATGCCACCCAATGAGTTAGCAGAACTTAAGGTTCAATTGCAAGATCTATTGGACAAAGGTCTTATCCAACCTAGCTCATCTCCGTGGGGATGTCCAGCCTTGTTTGTGAAAAAGAAGGATAAGTCGCTGAGAATGTGTGTAGATTACAGACCACTCAATGCGGTGACCATCAAGAACAAATATCCATTGCCCCGCATTGACATCTTGTTCGATCAGCTAGCGAAGGCAAAGGTATTCTCCAAAATTGACTTGAGATCAGGTTACCATCAGATAAAGATCAGACCGGAGGATATACCTAAAACTGCTTTCTCTACTAGGTATGGCTTATATGAGTATTTGGTTATGTCTTTTGGACTAACAAATGCTCCAGCCTATTTCATGTACCTGATGAACTTGGTATTCATGCCCGAACTTGACAAGTTCGTGGTCGTGTTTATCGATGACATATTGATTTATTCAGAAAATGAGGCAGATCATGAAGAGCATCTGAGGATTGTCCTATCCAGACTGAGGGAACATAAGCTATATGCCAAGTTGAGCAAATGTGAATTTTGGTTAAGCAAAGTACCTTTCTTAGGTCACATTTTATCAAGAGATGGAATCTCAGTAGACCCATCAAAAGTACAAGAGGTCATGAATTGGAAAGCCCCAACTTCGGTTCATGAAGTTCGGAGTTTTCTAGGGTTAGCAGGGTACTATCGTCGGTTTATTCCAGACTTCTCAAAGATAGCTAAGCCTATGACCAGGCTACTTCAGAAAGAAGAGAAGTACAAATGGACACAAGAATGTGAAACAGCTTTTCACACCCTCAGAACTTTGTTGACTACAGCGCCTGTGCTAGCACAACCAGACATTGAAAAGCCGTTCGATGTATTTTGTGATGCATCAGGAATGGGTTTAGGATGTGTGCTTATGCAAGAAGGGAGAGTTATTGCATATGCTTCTCGGCAATTGAGAAAACATGAAGTCAACTACCCTACACATGATTTGGAACTTGTAGCCGTTGTTCATGCATTAAAGATATGGAGACATTACTTGTTGGGCAATGTATGTCATATCTATACTGACCACAAAAGTCTCAAGTATATCTTTACCCAGCCAGAACTAAACATGAGACAACGAAGATGGTTAGAATTGATTAAGGACTATAATTTAGAAGTGCATTACCATCCGGGTAAAGCAAATGTAGTAGCCGATGCACTTAGTCGGAAGTCCCATTGCAACACTATGGAAGCATTGTTGGAAGATGGATTCAACTTGTTACATCCTGCTATACTACACAATATCACAATCAGTTGTTCACTGGAGAGCAAAATCATAGAGCTACAGCAAACAGATGTAGGAATAAGTCACATCAAGAGAAAAATGCAAGAGCAAGAAACCAAACATTTTAGATTGGACGAAAGAGGTGTATTATGGTTTGAGGACCGGCTAGTGGTACCAAAAGACCGTGAGCTAAGAAATCAAATCTTAGATGAAGCTCACTCATCCAAATTGTCTATCCATCCGGGTAGTAGTAAAATGTATCAAGATTTAAGAACCCGTTTTTGGTGGACTAAGATGAAGAAAGAGATCGCAGCATATGTTGCTAAGTGTGATAATTGCAGTAGAGTGAAAGCCGTCCATATGAAAACCGCTGGATTACTTCAGCCATTGCCTATTCCAGGATGGAAATGGGAAGAAATCAGCATGGATTTTATCATAGGCCTTCCATTGACGCCGAAAGGTCACGATTCAATCTGGGTCATTGTTGATCGTCTCACCAAGTCAGCACACTTTATACCCGTGAACACACGGTATATAGTTGGGAAATACGCTGAGATATATGTTTCCCAGATCATGAGACTGCATGGAGTACCCAGGACTATAATCTCAGATCGAGGACCATAGTTCATAGCTCGTTTCTGGGAGCACTTACACCAGGCTTTGGGAACCAAGCTAATCAGAAGTTCAGCTTGTCATCCACAAACTTCAGGACAGACGGAGCGAGTGAACCAAATCCTAGAAGATTTACTTAGAGCTTGTGTTATATCTTCAAAAGGTTCATGGGAGAAATGGTTACCTTTAGCTGAATTCTCCTATAACAACAGTTATCAAGCGAGTATCAAAATGGCTCCATTTGAAGCCTTGTATGGCAGAAAGTGCAGAATTCCATTGAATTGGATTGAGCCCGGTGAAAGGAGATACTTTGGTATTGATTTTGTCAATGAAGCCGAAGAGCAAGTACGTATCATCCAACAACATATGAAGGCAGCTCAATCAAGATAGAAGAGTTATGCCGACAGAAGAAGAAGACCACTGGCTTTTGAAGTGGGTGACTATGTATACTTGAGAGTATCACCCATGAAAGGTGTGAAAAGATTTGGGATGAAAAAGAAGCTTTCACCAAGATATGTAGGGCCATACAAAATTTTGGAACAAAAAGGAAATGTTGCATATAAGCTACAACTACCACCAGAGATGAGTGCAATCTTTGATGTGTTCCATGTTTCTCAGTTAAAGAAATGTCTTCGAGTACCGGAAGAAGCTATTGCACCCACCAACGTGCAGCTTCAATCGGATTTGACCTATGAAGAAAAGCCAATTCGAGTAGTAGAAGAGATGGAGAGAGTGACAAGGAGTAAGATTATTAAGTTCTATAAGGTGGTGTGGAACAATCATAGTGAACAAGATGCTACGTGGGAAAGAGAAGATTATCTACGAGAAGTTTATCCCGCCTTTTTCCAAGAATGGTAGGTCTTGCAAATCTCGGGACGAGATTTTTATAAGGGGGAGGGGCTGTAACACCTCAGGTGTTAGCCTTGCATAACTTGACTTGCATAACATGAGCATGATCATCACGCATTCATAAACAAGCATTTACAATTGAAACATTTGTTTGAAACATCTGCAACATTTGCTTGTTATCGCATGTTTCATTATTATATGCAATCTTTCTCGTTATTTCATGTCTCCATGAGTATATGCAAATGATCATGAATGAAAACATGTACTTGGTAGATGTGAGTCACAAAAACATGTAACCACAATTGGGTTAGCAATTAGAGCATTGTTCATGAAAATCACTTTTCATAATCGAGCCTTTAAGTCATGTTTCATGTGATTGCCCTAACTAGCTCTATGAGTGACTACTACATGAAATGATTAAAAGACCTTGCAAATTGCTTAAACATGTTTAGAGTATCATTATGAACAACTTTGATATTCATGGTTAGGGCTAATTAGGTCATTAAGCCATGCTTTGATGTGTATCATCATTTAAAAGTGACATGTTTGACCAAAGTTGAACTAGGTGTTAGAGACCTTGCATGGAGGGGTTCACTAAAGCAAAGTTGTAGTGTTTGACATAAGGAACAACTTTTATTTTTTGGTCACTAGCTGATTTAGCTTCTAACATGCTTGAATGGGTCCCACAAGAATTAGCAAAATCATGAATTCAACACTTAAGGAATTTTTCTAAGTCTTGCACCCGGACAGTTCTGTCAGCCGAACTTTGGGATGATTTTTCTCCATTTCTGTTGCGAATTAGCACGTGATCCTTGAATGAAAATTTTAGCTGGTACCTTATACTTCAACTTTGATGTACTAAGTTTTCGCTAAAAGCCATTAGTCACGAAGTTTTCATCGTTGCAAAACGCGTCGTCAGGCTCGGCTAGCTTCACTGTAACGAACTGAATCAAATCGACAGTGGCCGACCGGCCTCAGGAGCTGACCGCCGCGTGTCCGTGGCGTTGGCCGCGCGTCGCCGCCGCTCTGATCCACCGGGCAGCGCCAGGCCTGAGCAAGCCATTATCACCCCGCGTGCGCCCGCTCCATTTTTCACTCACTCCCGCCCGCTCTCTCCCTCTCCAGCGCCCTCCTTTGCTCTCACCGCGGCACCAGGCAACGCCGCCGAGCACAGCACCGCCTCCGCCATCGCCTTGTGCACGCTACACCGCACCACCGCCATCTCCATCTCGCCATTCGTTGCGCCTCATCCACCACCACCGCCTCGACATGTTAACTGCTTCAGTTGCGCCTTGGTGAGGGCGTATTTCCATTTTTCCCCACTCGCCAGAACCTCGGCCGCCATTGCCGCCTCCACGGAAAGCTCGCCACAGCTCGGCTCGTCGGCGCTTTTCCTTCGGTTTTGAGCGTTAGCGTTTGGTCAGGACGTGTATTAGCCAGTGCTAGGACGTTACCTTCGTTAGTTGCTCCGCCGGCGTGGAACGCGACAACCCGCGCCGCCGTGCTCTTACCTCAGCGCCACCGTACTATGGCCATGCTTCGTCGGAGCTTCACGAGCTGCGTAGGTCGTCTAGATAGGTTCGCTCGGTCACCTAGGTGCTGATGCGCGCCTCTCCTGGCTTCGCCATGGCCGGTGATGACTAGCGCACCACTGAGCACCTCCGCCGTGCCGCCATCACCGGCGACGGGCATGCTCTGCTCACCCTCTACTGCCGTCACCTAGGTTGTTCGACGCGCGCTGCTCCGTAGATCACCGTGCGAAGACGTCACCGCTGGCAACCCCACCGTCGGCGAGCTTTGGCCGCGCCAGCAGCGTATAGCGCCGCCTGCCCTGCTTCGAGTCAATGACATGTGGGGTCCCCTGACCACCGGGTCCCACCGGTCAGCGACTCCGTGTTTGAAGGCTAACTCATTTGATTCCAGTTTTTTATTTCTTTTGTGATTTTCATACCTCCAGTTTGGTAGCTCCTAAATTTGTGAAATAAATTTTGTAGTGTTCCTTAGGAGGTGTAGTATTTAGGACAAATATGTTTTTAACATTTACAGTAGAAAGTTTTGGAGATTTAAATAGGGATTTGAAATGTGCTTTTGAATGCATTCAAATTTGTTTATTTTATATCTAGAGTTCCTGTGCTCCAAAAATTATGAAATTTTTGTGGTAAGCTATTCTTGTCATATATGAACTCTGGTAAAAATTTGAGGACCAGTGCATGGGTAGATTTATAGTTATAGATTTTTCTTTTATGAATAGTCAATCCTTGCATGAATTTTTATAAATTATTTATGAGTCCAAAATTCATGAAATTTGTTGGAGGTAATCCTAGTACCATATGGATGTTAAGAAAAATAGGAAATCTGTTGCTTGACACTTTTCAATAGGATTTTCCATTTATGCTATTTCAAGCCTTGCTGCCTTATCATTTTTGTATAGAATGTTCTACTTAGTAAAATGACATGAAATTTTTATAGTAGTCCTTTGATAGCATTAGTAAGGCACTGTAAATTTTTGAGAATTTATGAAGTATATCTAATATATGTTTATTATTTAACCTAGATATCTAAATAAAATAATAAAGGCAATTAAATAAATAGTTTGGGCTTAAACTGTTGGTAGATCCTATGTTGTCAAATTTTGCATGATTACATGAAGTAGAAGTATTATTACTTTATGTTGCATATTAAATAGTTTCCGGACTGATTCTAGAGTTTGATGAGTTGCATATTGAAACTAATGTGTACTATAAAAATGGTTAATAACAAAGTTGTAGAGAATTTGATAAGCTTTCCAGAAAGTCCAGGATCACTATTTTTGGATTAGTAGAACTCCAGTTATGAGTGAAACAAGTAGCTACTGTTTGTGGCATAGTCGATGCATTGTAGAAGTAGTTAAGTAATAATCGAGAAGAGATATGCACCTACTCAATAAACATGATGCACTTGTTAACATATATGCATTCATAATACTCATGCATCTAGGATCGGAGGAAGAGATCACGTTGCTGGAATTCGAAGAAGCAGAGGAAGGGAACCATCAGGAGGATCCGCAAGCCGCAGCTCCCGAAGGCGTGGAGCAGAACCCTGAAGAGCTTCCGGAGTGTCCTGACCACCGCCCTACTTCCTTTCTGCGAGGCAAGCCCCGGAGCATTATAAGTCTCCCAGTAATTTACAAATGTTTACTTACGTATTTATGATTGATGCATTAGGTTATAAGAGTTGAATGAAACCACTTCATGCATGTACATTCCTTGTCCAGATATTACACCTTTAACCGGTATAGGTCTAGGATCGAATATATATGCTTAGCCATGCTTAGACCGGTAGAAGTCGGGTGATGTCCTGTCACCTGCGAGATATAGGTGGATACCGGAGCACGGTTGGCTATATTTGCTATCGTGGAACAAGAACCATGGGGTAAAAGTAAATTGAGACCGGACGGGAAGTCAATAGAGAAGCGACAAGACATGGAGGTCTTGGGTGTGGATTTATCCCCGTCTGTGTCGATTAAGGACCGTACCGTTGTTGGCGCTTCTGATAAGATTGAACGCATGCCTCTCACTTAGCTGGCCGGATAACTCGTTCCGACCGCAAAGCCGAGTAATTCAACTCAGGCCAGGAATCGTTCTGTTGTGCGCTCCTTCCAGGGGACGATCAGACTGAGCCCAAGGGCAGGCTTGGCCTGAGCATCCTGGCATTTGGTGTTCCAGATTATGCAGCGCAGTATGGACCCGCGAAATGTGTACCGGAGTTGTACCAAAGGTGACCTAAGGCTATCGTGGCTGGTAGACCTGGGTTTGTGTTAGGAATAAATTCTCAGCTGGTTGAAATCGATTCGAATCGCCGTCTCTCCAAGATAGTGAGAAACTTGGCTAGTCCCAACATCGTAGCAACTGTGTTATGAAACATGATGGTTCGGATAAAAAGGGAATTACAATACCTGCTATGGTTACTATTGTATGCTTCTAAATGATATACCACATGTTTGGCACAGGATAGTTGCTAACCTAGAAATGGATAGTCATAATTAACCTGGTAAAGAATTTGTAACTGCACCATGACTCGATTGCTTTTACGCAAAATGTTGGCAAGTTACGTCCACTTATATAGCCTTGCATAATCCTTGGAGTCATTTTATTTCTGGTTCATGACGGGTAAGTCTAGCTGAGTACCTTCTCGTACTCAGGGTTTATTTTTCCCATTGTTGCAGATGGCACTGTGTATCATGGGTATTGCAAGAGTTGCTTCTATCCCGCCGTGGATGAGGAGTAAGCCTTGGGCAGGCTTCTTTAGTAATTCCTATCTTTGCTTTTGTGGACCATGATCTGGTTTGGCACTGTATTAAACTATGTTGGAAACTTTATCTTCAAACTTATTTGCTTCCGCTTTATTTATCAAACTCAGTTTGTAATAACTTTTATTCGTACTCTGATGACGAAATGTATCTATGAACTTTATGTAATATGTGGCATGTATGTTGAATCCTGTACGATCTTGGTTGTTGTAAATCGTTTATCGAGACCCGTCGTGGTACTCGACGGACTACCGGGTTTATATGGGTTCAAGTATGACAGTGCGACCGCTTGCGGGCTGCCATTGTACTTGTACTCTTATAAATTGGTCGGTTCTGCGACACTAAGTCAGATAGTTTGACTGGATAGCAGGATCAAGTGGTCAAGCAAAACATACCTGGACTTCCGTCACCAGACGTTTTGCCGCTCGTTCAACTTTCATGGTCTCTTCGACCTCTGGGATTTCCTCATGCACAACCCATTGGTCGTTCCGCTAGCACGACACATATACATGTTGTCGTTTGTCCTAGGGACGGCCTAGGACCTCCTCTACTTCGTCCTCTTCGGTCTCTTCTTCAGGTAGCGGTGCTGGTCCAGAGTTTGCAGCTTTTGCGATCACTATGGCCTTCCCACAGGCCGCAGCATCGGCAAACATGCTCTGTGCCACCTCCGGCTGCTGCTCCTCAGTTTGGTCTGTTACCCTTGGTGCTGAAGTGTCCCCCTCAGCAGGGTTAGTGCTCGGAGCACCTGTACTTGGCTCGGCTCTCCCCTCGACCACCTGCTCGGGGACTATCGACGAAATATGGTCGGCAATCTACCTAGGGGTATGCCCAAGGTAGTAGATTGTCGGTAGACAGATGTGCAAGCCACAAACAAGATGGTGATGCAAGACAGACACGAGGTTTTATCCAGGTTCGGCCACCGAGAAGGCGTAATACCTACGTCCTGCGTCTGATTGTATTGTTGTATGTCAATGAGAGATGTTTTTAGAAGGGTCCCCTGCCTGCCTTATATAGTCTGGAGGGCAGGGTTATAGATCTGGAAACTAATCCTAGCCAGTTACAATTGCCATAGGTGGCCGCATAAGGATTCCTATTCTAACCGACCAGGATCTTGCTTGATCGCCAAATCTACCTTGACTCCTTGCGTGGGACTCCGAACAGGTTGGCCAAGCCACACGTCGTCTTTTGGTGGACCAGACCCTCTAATCTAGGCCGGCCCAAGCCTAGCTGTAAGGGTATAGGGGTTAATACCCCCACAGCTAGTCCTCGAGCACCATGTATTATGCTACGACATGCCATTTTAACCTTCTCCGAACATTGAGGCTTGAGTTCTTGACATCTCTGACCACCGTATTCAGCTGGAGAAGTAGGTTGTCTGAAGAATGTGTGGTGCTCTTAAGAAAAAAGAAAAAGATTTCCATCCTGGGAAGTGTGCCCACTTGTATTTCTGAAAAGAAATGTAAGTGCATCTTAAAGCATAGCGTCCTTGATCATCAGAGGCGTAGGGGTTGAAAAACAAACACATTCACCGCAAGGTGAAGTTTGCCCACTTAGTCCCCGAGCCTGGTAGTAGGTGACATAGGCACGTGGTGCCAGGGTCCAAAAAGAATTCCCAGTTAAGTTGAGAACCCAATCATCGTACAGGCGATACGAGATGCACCGGCAGGTGCATCGTACCGATGTAGTCCTCGAGCTTGCTAGAAGGCGAAGTATGAGCCTTGTAGCAAGGTCTAAATAAATGTCTCTCAACTGTATATGAGTACAAATCACATGTAGCCAAGGAGAGCGGTCTCCGAGCAATGGTCGGGATAGGTCCCGAGCACGATAGTAATCCTAACAATCAGTCAAAGCATATGGGTCAATTAAATAAACACATTCACCGCAAGGTGAAGTGTGCCCACTTAGTCCCCGAGCCTGGTAGTAGGTGATGTAGGCACGTGGTGCCAGGGTCTAAAAAGAATTTCCACTAGAGTTAAGAATCCAATCGTCATATAATCAATACGAGATGCACCGGCAGGTGCATCGTACCGATGTAGTCCCCGAGCTTGCTAGAAGACGAAATATAAGTCTTGTAGCAAGGCCTAAATAAATGTCTCTCAACTGTATGTGAGTAAAAATCACATGTAGCCGAGGAGAGTGGTCTCTGAGCAGTGGTCGGGACAGTCCCCGAGCAAGGTAGTGGTCGGAGCAATCCCTGAGCACGGTAGTGGTCAGAGCAGTCCCCGAGCACGGCAGTGGTCTGGGTAGTCCCCGAGCACAGTAATGGTCGGAGTAATCCCCGAGCACGATAGTGGTCGGAGCAGTCCCCGAGCACGGCAGTGGTCTGGGTAGTCCCCGAGCACGGTAATGGTCGGAGCAATCCCCGAGCATGATAGTGGTCGGAGTAGTCCCCGAGCACGGTAGTGGTCGGAGCAGTCCCCAAGCACGGTAGTGGTCTGGGCAGTCTCTGAGCACGAGACATGCAGCGAAGAAACAAATGCTGCCTGTACTATTATTTGGTGTATTGATTTATCTTCTTACTCTGTCAAGTCCAATCTGACATGTCTGGTCAAAAAAGCAGACGGGTATAGCACGTCATACTGCCTTCTTGCCCTTTCAAGCAAACAGTCGCTTGGCACCTATAAGGAGGTGCGTCAGTGTAGGCCCTCTCACACTAGCAACGAAGAGGCACGTACACTGGTAATGAAGGGGCACGTTTATTGGCGTAGATCTCGAGGTTGTGAAAACAATCGTCTGTGGCGCGTGCGCACGTCTCCCAAGAATCTTAGGCAGACGAAATGGTGGAACTCTTGGTTATTTATAATATAGAACTAGTAAGTTACTTTTTACCGATCCCCATTATCATTCGCCACCGTAGCCTTCTTCCTCTTGCCAACCCTAATACCTCCGGGTTCATCACCAATCACCCTTCCACCATATCCACCTCCATCAGCAAGGGCGGATTCATGGCGAAGAGTCATGGCAAAGGAGTGGTGGAAGTCAAGAAGCAACGAGCAAACCATCGAAGACCTCATCACCATGGGGGTACTCCATAACAAGGCACTCGCAAGATGGCGCGCGCCGGAAGGAGAAAGGTACCCCAATCCACAACCAGGTGAGATTGTGGTTTTCAAAGATTTCTTCAAGCAGGGTTTTGGGGTTCCAGTGCACCCTTTCCTTTAGGGGCTCTATTTGTATTATGAGATTGGGATTTGCAATCTGCATCCCAACTTGATTCTTCTTGTCTCCTCCTTCATCCATCTTTGCAAAGCATATGGTGGCTTCCAGCCCCATTTCGACCTCTTTCGCCATGTTTTCTGTCTGTGGAAGAAAGGAAGCGACGGCTCGAAGATAGCCAGAGGTGTGTACCTCAATCTACGTGATGGGATGAAGGCCCAATACTTGCACTGCCCTTGGAACACATCGCTGGACGATTAGTACAAGAAGCGGTTCTACATCCGCGAAGAGCCGAACACGATCACACTATACGACGTGGGGTTCATTCCGGAGAAGAAGAACAGTTGGTCGGAGAAGCCCGAGCACTTGGAGCAGATCTCAGAACTTCTTGGGATCATCCCTTGGAAGAAACTGGATGGTCCAAGCGTGGTCGGGAACTTCATCAGCCAAAGGATCCAGTCGTGCCAGAGGAGGGTACATCCCGGCTACGAGTACCAAGGTAGCGCAGACCCAACTAGGACCAGGCAAGAGGCGCTTGACAAGATAGAAGTCAAAGTCAGGATTGGAGAGCTATTCAACTTAGCTGATCCAAATTATGTCAGGTTGAGCAACATTGAGCACGCTTTCAAGCTGGCCTGACCTCCCCAAAGGTAAATTATGCTGCCTTGTACCCGTAGTGTTATGTTGTAACAGAAACTTAGTGTGTTATCGCCTTTGTGTTTCCCAGATTAATGGTCGTGACAGAGCAGCAGTGTTTGTGTCTCCACCCCCTAGTGTGGATTGGCCACAAGTTGCTGGCCCAACCGTCCAGACCAGCGCCAGGATCGAAGACGTCAACTGGGCTGTGCTTAGGGTTGGGGAGGAGGCAACGGCCAGAGCTACTGGCAAGCGGCCGGTGGCCAGCAAGCGTCGTCAGGCCATCTTCCCACTGTCAGATGATGAAACAGAGGATGCAGACATCTTCCGACTCGTCCCTCGAAAGAGGAGAAGACAACTGGAGTCGACGGAGCAGGGTGGCTCCTCCGTGCCAGTGGGGATCGCATCACCGACCGCTGCAATGCAAAGGACAAGCGGCAAAGGGGTCGAGCAGCAAGCCCCGACACTGGTACTGGTCGTGGAAAGAGACCCGGTGGCACCCACAGTGCACGTGGAGCAGGCGCGGACGAAGAGATGTGCCTTCGCCACATCATTCCATGCTTCCAAGCTGTAAGTATTTGTAACCTTGATGTAAGCATTCAATTTATATTAAATACTGTTGTCTTTTGAACTTATCTCTGATATATTAGGTCGGCATCCACCAAAAATCCTGATCAGCTAGCCAGGTGCAGCATAGCTTCGCCAGCAATGGTGGAGAGAACTACCCAGCAGCCGGCTATGGAGGAACCTATAGAAGAAAGTCCACTGGAGCCTCAGCAGACGAGCGACCAGACGATAGTCCCTGAGCAGCTGGTCGAGAAGAGAGCCGAGCCAAGTACAAGTGCTCCGAGCACTAACCCTGCTGAGGAGGATACTTTGGCGCCAAGGGGATTAGACCAAGCCGAGGAGCAGCAGCCGGAGGTGGCACAGAACACGCTTGCCGATGCTACGGCTCATGGGAAAGCCATAGTGATCGTAGAGACTACAAACTCCAGACAAGCATTGCTACCTGAATAAGACACAGAAGAGGACGAAGTAGAAGAGGTCCTGGGCCGTCCCCAAGACAAGCGACAACATGTATATGTGTCGCGCTGGTGGAACGACCAGTGGGTTATGCATGAGGAAATCCCAGAGGTCGAAGAGACCATGAAAGTTGAACGAGCGGCAAAACGTCTAGTGACAGAAGTCTAGGTATGTTTAGCTTGACCACTTGATCCTGTTATCCAGTCGAATTGTCTAACTTAGCTTTTTTACATGCAGGACTTGATGAAGACCGCAAGGTACCGAAAAAGTGCTTCGACCAGATTGAGGGGATCACAACAAGCAATAGAGAACTGGCGACCGAGGTGGAATGCTTGTGCCACCAACTTGAAGCCGCCAACCAGGAGAGGACGGAGCAAGAGGCACAAAACCAAAACCTGGTCGTCCAGCTCAGTAACAAAGAGCAGGAAAAAACAAGTAAGTTGTCATTTTATCACAGCAAGTGCATGACACGTGTTGTTGCATTGTTGGTAGTAACAGCTGTAGTGCAGGCTTAGAAGCCGAAGTAGTCCGTCTCCAAGAGGAGAATAGCCATGTGGCCGTAGAGTGTGGTCGCCTGAAGGAAGACAACAAGAAACTAGTGCACGACCAGTCGCAACTCTAGGACCGCACAACCAAGATGAAGGAGGAACTGAAAAGTAAGTGTTCTAGACAACCTTGCTCACTCTGTTGCCCGCCTTATCTTGTCGTGGCATGACATTTTAATGTCTTGTGCGGTTTGCAGTTTTAAAAGTCAATGCCAAGAAGCATCTAGAAGCCGTGATGAAAGATCGTGATGGCTGGAAGGCACGATGCCTAGAGATCACTGAGGATCAGGACACATGGAAGAACCGGTGCCAGGAGGTGGCAACTGGCATTTTGCCCGTCCTCGACCTTATCGACCCAGCGCTTACAGAAGAAGTGCCAAGGATGCCACAGCTCGGACTAGTCAAGAGATGCCGAAAGGCATGGGAATGGTTCCAAGAGTTCGTGAAGGAGGCGGGTGAGTACACAGGCGCACATGTGCTAAGCATGGTGTGTGCCCACTACCCCCTGATCGATCTCAAGCGCCTGGAGGCTGGGTACTCGAAGGAGGTAGATCCAGACAAGGCCAAGGAGCTTCGGATGACCCAGCTGGACCTGTCTTCAAAGATAATTGGTGACATTAACCTGTATGGAGGTGGGACAGCACCTGTATAGGGTATGCCATCAACAAGTTAGCTAGAAAGGCCATCAATTGCGAGCCAACCGGCGAAACCTACGGTCTCGACCAGCCAGGCATCGGCGAGGCCGTCCTCTTCAGCTCGACCAGTACAAGAGTCCTCGAGACTCAAGCAGGATGTTGGGAGCAGCGAGCAGCGGGTGCCGTGTGCCCCGACCAGCCAATAGGATAGGCTAGAGCTGTAGAAGAAGGATGCAGTTGTGTTATTGTAAACTTGAGCCTCTTCAGGCAAGCTTGTAATAACGTAACTGTATATCATCATAAGCTTGTTTGTTTTGTATAAAATGTATTTAAGCTTGAAACTCATGTTTGTGTAACTAAGTGAGAACATGTTAGCATTCTGTTTAGTCGTACCATTTTACTCGACACATCATCCTGAAAAGTTTATACGGCCCTAATTTGCCATGTGGTCGGAGTGTAAGGTGCATGACCTGTGCACACGTAGACACGGACAAGTCAAACCAGGGGGGACCTGCCGATCACCCGTAGCATAGAGAGCAGATCCCATGCACGCGTTGGGAGGAATCGGAGACAGGGCCTGCTCCGAAAACCATAGAAGGAATGGTGGTCGGCTTTGACTGGCTAAGTTAGAATAACCGTAAAATTCGAAGTGACACATCAGAGTGGTCAGAGAAATCATAATAGCTTTACTAAATTAAATCGAAAGTACAAGAGGAGTACATATCTCAGTAGTTAAGCATAGAAGCATCTAAGCTTGTCGATATGCCATGAATTTGGTACGTCCGT
>NW_027096409.1:0-40000 GCF_019320115.1 Miscanthus floridulus | reverse complement strand
TACAATCTTGTGATGATGAAAGTGATGAAGAACATGATGATGAAAATGAACACGAAAATGAAAATGATAGTGATAGTGATGATGATGAACCTACTAAAGATGAATTATTTAACATGCTAGAGGATGCTAGAGAACACTTTGACATCAACAGAAGGGAATGCAAAAGCTTGCGTAAGGAACTAAAAGACCTTAAGCAAGCCTTTGACGAGCACAATGCATCTCATGAGAGGCTAGAGGAAGCCAATGAGAAGCTTGGCAAAGCTCACAAAAAGCTTAACAAGGCTCATTCCTCTTTGCTTGATGAGCAAAATAAGAAGAAGCATGTTGAAACTTGCAATGTAGGTTTAACTTGTGATATAATTGATGAATCACTATCTATGCCTATCATTGTTGCTCCCACTAACCCTTCTTGTAGCACTTCCACTTCTACCTCATCTAGTAGTGATGGTCTCACATGTGACACCTCACTAGTGGTTGAGAATGAGAACCTCAAGAAGGAGGTCAATAAGCTCACTCACACCTTAGCTAAAGCTTATGGTGGTGAGGACCGCTTGCTTATGTGCTTGGGTAGCCAAAGAGCTTCTCTCTATAAAGAGGGATTGTGCTACACCCCTAAGAAAGGCAAGGCGGCATTTGCTCCTCACAAGACTAGTTTGTGAAGAACAATGGTCGGTTTTGCACTAGTTATAAGCAAGTTGGTCATATAAAGCAAAAATGCATGAACAAGAAATCACAAGCTAATGTATCCTTCATAAAGCTTGATTCATGCTATATACTTACTAAGGGTACAAATGGTGTGAAGGCTAAGTTCATTGGTAAACCATGGATGGGCTTAAAGAAGAAAGCCATTTGGGTACCAAAGAGCTTAGTGACTAACCTTCAAGGACCCAAGCAAGTTTGGGTACCTAAAAAGAATTGATCTTCTTTTGTAGGTTAATTACAAAGCTGGAGGAAGGCATTGGGTTCTTGATAGTGGGTGCACTCAACACATGACCGGTGATGCAAGAATGTTCAACTCAATCAACACCAATGGCAATGATGGTTATGATAGTATCACATTTGGTGACAATGGCAAAGGCAAGGTCAAAGGGCTTGGTAAGATTACAATATCCAATGACATGAGCATTTCTAATGTGTTGCTAGTAGAGAGCTTGAACTTCAATTTGCTATCCGTGGCTCAATTGTGTGATCTTGGATTCAAATGCATATTTGGGGTAGTTGATGTAGAAATCATAAGTGTAGATGGCTCTAACTTGATCTTCAAAGGCTTTAGATATGAGAATCTATACTTGGTTGATTTCAATGCTAGTGAAGCTAGATTATCTACATGCTTGTTCACTAAGTCTAGCATGGGTTGGTTATGGCATAGAAGGCTTGGTCATGTTGGAATAAAACAATTGAATAGATTGGTTAAGCATGACTTAGTTAAAGGCTTGAAAGATATTGTGTTTGAAAAGGATAAGCTTTGTAGCTCTTGTCATGCCAACAAACAAGTTGGAAACACCCATCCTAAGAAAAGCATGATGAGCACTAGTAAAGCATTTGGGTTATTGCACATGGATTTGTTTGGGCCAACACAATACACTAGTATCGGTGGAAACAAATATGGATTTGTGATAGTAGATGACTACACTAGATACACATAGATATTCTTTCTAGTGGACAAAAGTGATGTGTTTGCAATATTCAAATCATTTGTCAAAGGCATTCACAATGAGTTTGAAACAACCATCAAAAGAGTTAGAAGTGACAAAGGTAGTGAGTTCAAGAACACTAGAATTGATGAGTTGTGTGATGAATTTGGAATTAGACATCAATTCTCGGGCAAGTACACTCCTCTATCAAATGGCCTTGTTGAGAGGAAGAATAGAACATTTATTGATATGGCAAGGTCTATGCTTAGTGAGTACAATGTGAGTCAATCCTTTTGGGCCGAAGCTATCAACATGGCTTGCTATTGTAGCAACCGCCCCTATTGTCACCCATTGAAAGAGAAGACACCATATGAGCTCTTGAATGGTAGAAAGCCCAACATTGCATATTTTTGGGTCTTTGGTTGCAAATGCTATATCTTAAAGAAAGGCACTAGATTGGGCAAGTTTGATAAGAAATATGATGAAGGATTCCTACTTGGCTATTCCACTACAAGCAAAGCATATAAAGTTTAGAATTTGGATAGTGGTACTCTTGAGGAAGTTCATGATGTTGAATTTGATGAAACCAAGGGTTCACAAGTAGAGAATGAGAACTTGGAAGATGTTAGAGGCATTCAACTTTCAAATGCCATGAAGAACATGGATGTTGGTGAATTAAGGCCTAGGCAAGTGAATGATGATGAAGATGATCAAGTGCAAGTGCTCTCTAACTCAAATATGCAAGATGATACAAATCAAGTTAGTGCAAATGGATCTCATGATAATGAACAAGATCAAGTGGCTAGTACATCATCTCAACCCAATGATCAAGCGAGTGCAAGAAATCAAGTCCCAATCCTTCAACCAACCAATGTTGCAAGGGATCATCCATTGGACACTATTATTGGTGATATTTCAAGAGGTGTGCAAACTAGATCAAGATTAGCTTCATTTTGTGAGCATTTCTCATTTGTGTCATCCATTGAACCAAAGAAGATAGATGAAGCATTGAAGGATGTTGATTGGGTGAATGCTATGCATGAAGAATTGAATAACTTCACAAGAAATCAAGTATGGAAATTAGTGGAAAGACCAAAGGGACATAATGTAATTGGAACCAAATGGGTCTTTAGAAACAAGCAAGATCAAGATGGGATAGTAGTAAGAAACAAAGCAAGATTAGTAGCACAAGGCTATACACAAGTTGAAGGTCTTGACTTTGGAGAAACATATGCCCTGGTTGCTAGATTGGAAGCAATTAGAATCTTGCTAGCCTATGCTTGTACCCACAACATCAAGCTCTATCAAATGGATGTTAAGAGTGCATTTCTAAATGGCTACATCAATGAAGAAGTATATGTTGAGCAACCTCCAGGTTTTGAAGATGACAAGAAGCCCAACCATGTATACAAGTTGAAGAAGGCTTTGTATGGATTGAAACAAGCACCTAGAGCATGGTATGAGAGATTGAGGGACTTCCTACTCTCTAAAGGGTTCACAATAGGCAAGGTTGACACCACTCTTTTCATCAAAAAGATTGGAAAAGATTTGTTTGTGTTGCAAATCTATGTTGATGACATTATATTTGGATCAACCAATCAAGATTTTTGTGATGAGTTTGGAAAGATAATGGCTAATGAGTTTGAGATGTCTATGATTGGAGAATTGAGTTACTTCCTTGGTCTTCAAATCAAGTAATTGAAAAATAGTACATTTGTGAGTCAAGGCAAGTATATCAAGGACATGATCAAGAAGTTTGGCATGAGTGATAGCAAAGTCATTAGCACACCAATGGGAACAAATGGTAACTTGGATAGTGATGCAAGTGGCAACATGGTGGATCAAAAATTATATCGGTCTATGATTGGAAACCTACTCTATGTGACCGCATCAAGGCCGGATGTTATGTTTAGTGTATGCATGTGTGCAAGATTTCAAGTTTCACCAAGAGAAAGTCATTTGAAGGCTACCAAAAGGATATTGAGGTAGTTGAAGTATACACCAAATGTTGGTTTATGGTATCCCAAAGGAGAAAAGTTTGAGCTAGTTGGTTACTCCGACTCGGATTATGCGGGATGCAAGGTTGAAAGGAAGAGCACCTCGGGCACATGTCAATTATTGGGAAGATCACTTGTCTCGTGGTCATCAAAGAAGCAAAATAGTATTGCATTATCAACCGCCGAAGCCGAATATATATATCCGCCGGTAGTTGTTGTGCACAAATACTTTAGATGAAGGCCACTTTGAGT
The DNA here is from genome assembly GCF_019320115.1 of Miscanthus floridulus. Lineage (NCBI taxonomy): Eukaryota > Viridiplantae > Streptophyta > Magnoliopsida > Poales > Poaceae > Miscanthus > Miscanthus floridulus. Next base: position 36,117 of record NW_027096409.1, on the reverse strand, counting down.
GACTTTGGAATCAAGTTCAAGAAAGTGCCATTGCTATATGACAATGAGAGTGCAATCAAGTTGACAAACAATCCGGTTCAACATGCAAGAACAAAGCACATTAATGTCCGTCACCATTTCATAAGAGATCACCAACAAAAAGGAGACATTTGTATTGAGAGTATAGGCACCAAAGATCAACTTGTAGACATATTCACCAAGCCATTGGATGAGAAAAGGTTTTGCAAGCTAAAGAATGAGTTGAACATATTGGATTTCTCAAATATGCGTTGATGCACCCCCCCCACTTATATGACATGCCTCTCATTCGAGCAATCCAAGGTAAAAGTTGATTGGCATGACATACATCCTTGCTAAGGACATGTTTAGTGCATCTAGTCATCTCTCCATTTTATTAGGCTCATTCATGAAAATCAAATGAATTTGATGTTTATATGGTATTACTATTGCTTCTATGCTTGACTTAATCTAGTGGTAGCATATGACATGTTTATGGGCTTGTAAACCTAGTGTTTAATCTAGAAAATGAACTATAAGTGTTTAACTCAACATGGTACAAGATAACCCTTATTTGGAGGTGTGAAGAAGCTTGTCCTTGGATCAAACCGAGTTAAATATCTTTGGTAAATGTTCTAGTTTGAACCAAATTTGGGAAAATAATCCTCACCCCATTGATTGACATTGATAATCTCGACCCTACAAGTGGTATTATCTACATTTTGAACCTTTGTGGTCATTGATGACAAATGGGGAGAAATAGTGCACAAAGATAAGTGAAAAGACAACACAAAGGGGAGAGAAATAAAGATACAAGTGATAGGGGGAGAATTTGGGAATTTGACATAAAGGGAGAAATATGACAAAGAAAAGGGATCAATTAAAATTTTGAGCACATAAGTAGGGGGAGCAAGCTCATGAAATTGAATGGTGCATTTGAATGTGCATTTCATATGTTTGCTTGCATGTCATAAGTTCTAAATTTTAAAATATCCATGCTTGTGTGATGAATGCTAGTTGTAAGATTGAATGATGAAATGAAATTACTAGATAACTTTCTTTTTTAAGTAAGTTTTTTACAAGTGGTATCTTTTCAAAGTATGTTTCCAAGTGGTATAGAACTAACCATGGTGATAAGGATGGTATAATGGTGCACTCCGATTGGTATCATGCTTTAAAGGTCCATCTTTCATACCTTAGCATCATTTGGTAGACATTGTCTCCTATATTTCCTATCTAAGCATATGTGCAAGCTACAATCCAAACTTTTAGCACATATGTAGGGGGAGCAATTGCTACCATTTGGGGTTTATAAAACTTGTCCATATTCTTTTACACATGGTAAATATGCTTGGCAAGCAACATGGATTCAATTGAATTTCAATTCATATCTTTGTAAAAGGGTTGTCATCAATTACCAAAAAGGGGAAGATTGAAAGCTCTAGTTTGGTTTTGGTGAATTGATGAAACCCTAAGTGCTAACCTAGTTTATCAAGTGATCATAAGATAGGTAGCACATTCCAAGTGGTGAAGCAAATGAAGATCATAACATGATGATGGTGATGCCATGGTGATGATCAAGTGCTTGGACTTGAAAAGAAGAAAGAGAAAAACAAAAAACTCAAGGCAAAGGTATAAATTATAGGAGCTATTTTGTTTTGGTGATCAAGACACTTAGAGAGTGTGATCACATTTAGGTTTGATAGCCGTACTATTAAGAGGGGTGAAACTCATATCGAAATGCGGTTATCAAAGTGCCACTAGATACTCTAACTCATTGCATATGTATTTAGGATCTAGTGCAATGCTAACACCCTTGAAAATGTTTGTGAAAATATGCTAACACATGTGCACAAGGTGATACACTTGGTGGTTGGCACATTTAAGCAAGGGTGAAGAAGTTAGAGGTAAAAAGGAGTTAGTCTCGCTAGTCACAAGGTGACCGGATGCTGGTCCAGAGGAACCGGCGTGTCCGGTCAGTTGTAATAGCGGAGACGCTGGCGTCGGTCAAACGACTGGATGCTGGGTCATTCAATGATCAGACGCTAGAGGCAGGGTCTGGTCCTATTGTCGGACAGCGCTCAGAAGCTAGGGTCTCTGACCGGACACTGGCAGGGTCCGGTCGTGCATGACCGGACGCGTCCGGTGGGCAAAATGCATTTCTAGAACCTTACTAGAAATGATCGGACGTTGGTGGCTCAGTGTTCGGTCAGTTATAGCGCAGCGTCCGATCAACTCAAGTGACCATTGAGATCGGGACACATGGCTGTCATCGGGCGACCGGACACTGAGGTCCAGCGTCCGGTCAACATGACCAGAGCGTCCGGCCAGCCCGTGTTGTGCCCAGTGAAGGGGTACAACGGCTCTATTTCATGGGGGCTTCTATTTAAGCCCCATGGCCGGTTGAAGCTCACACCTTTGGCCATTTGCATTGACATAGCAACCTTGTGAGCTTAGCCAAAGCCCTCCCACTCATCTCCATCATTGATTCATCATCTTTATGAGATTGGGAGAGAATCCAAGTGCGTTGCTTGAGTGATTGCATCTAGAGGCACTTGGTGTTCGTGTTTCGCTGCGGGATTCGCTTGTTACTCTTGGTGGTTGACACCACCTAGATGGCCTGGAGCAGCGAGGATCATCGAGCGGAGGTTGGTGATTGTCTCCGGCTCCGATCGTGGTGATTGTGAGGGGTTCTTGACCTTTCCCCTATGGAGAGCCAAAAGGTACTCTAGTGGATTGCTCGTGGCTTGTGTGATCCTCATCTTGTGTTGGTTGTGCGGCACCCTATTGAGGGTTTGGCGTGTGAAGCCAATTAGCGCATGAACCTCCAAGTGAGTGAATCGCCACAACGAGGACTAGCTTGCCGGCAAGCAAGTGAACCTCGGAAAAAAATCATTGTGTTCATCATTGATTCCGAGGTGATTGGTCTTCATTGTTATTCATCCTTGTGATTGATTGGTTCCTTCATCTACACGGTGGTATAACCTTCTTGATCACTCTCTTTACATTACCGCAAACTAGTTGTCAAGCTCTTTAGTGTAGCTTGTTGTGAGAGCTTGCTTGCTTGGTTGGTGTGGCTCTTTAGTTAGCTTTTGAGAGCACACTAACATAGGGTAGTGTCATAGCTATTGTGTGAATAGATACTATCTAAACTAGAATTGTGGTAGGTGGCTTGCATTTTGAGTAGGCTAGCGCAACACTTGCTTCGCCTCATAATTGTCTAACCATTTTGTTAAGTGTTGTTGTAGAAATTTTTATTAGGCTATTCACCCCCCCTCTAGCCATTAGGACCTTTCAGCCACGGGCTCTGTCTCGCCCAACCTTGAGGCCGCGGGCTCCATCTTGCCCGACCTCGAGACCGCGGGCTCCATTTTACCTGACCCCTTGGGTGTGGGCTCCGTCTCGCCTGACCCTAAGGATGAACGAGCCACCGTGGTGCACCCCCACACGAACGGGCAGGTCGAGCGCATGAACGGCATGGCCCTACAATGCCTCAAGCCTAGGATCTTTAACCGGTTGAACAAGTTTGGCAGACGATGGGTCACAGAGCTTTCCGTGGTGCTCTAGAGCCTAAGGACGACCCCGAGCCAGGCCACCGGCTACACACCATTTTTCATGGTCTATGGTTCCGAGGCTATCCTCCCGATCGACCTCGATTATGGAGCACTGAGGGTCAGGGCATACGACGATAAAAGAGCCGAGGTGTCCCTCGAGGATGCTATGGACTAGCTAGATGAAGCGCGCGATGTTGCCCTCCTCCACTCAGCCAAGTACCAGCAAGCGTTGAGTCGGTACCATAGCTAAGGAGTGCAGGGTCGGGCCTTGAACATTGAGGACCTGGTGCTCCGCCTTGTCCAGAGCAACAAGAACCACCATAAGCTCTCTTCGTCGTGGGAGGGATCGTATGTCATCGTGGAGGTGCTCCGACCAGGCACCTATAAGCTCAAGACCATCGACGGCAAAGTCTTCGTTAACACCTGGAACATCGAATAGCTACGTCACTTTTACCCTTAATCTATGCATGCTTTCTCTTATCGATTTTGCTATCGACTCCTCGATCTTTAGTGACACCCGACCCTAGCAACGACAAGGGGTCAGGCCTCACTCGTGGGCTGATAAGAGCATATCTATTCAGTAGACATTCTCTATGCTCGACCCTTTCTCATGTTAAGATCTAGAAGCAAGGGTTGCAGAAACAAACGCTGAGTAAAACTGGTTAGATCGTAAGAAACCTACGCCCCAGCGGCTACGGTGTTTTTGCTCACCAGCGTGATCAGAGTTTTTTGCCCGCACCCCGAGCTTTTTAGCCTTAACTATGGAAAGAGTTAGAATGTATTAAAGAGTATATCTATCTGGTAGACATTCTCTATGTCTGACCATTTCTCACGTTAAGATCGAGAAGCAAGGGTTGTGGAAACGAATGCTGAGTAAAACTGGTCGAACTATAAGAAACCTATGCCCCAGCGGCTATGATGTTTTTTGCTCACCAGTGTGATAAGAGTTTTTTCATCCACACCCTGAGCTTTATAGCCTTAACGATGGAAAGGGTTGAAATGCATTAACCTTTTTATACAAAAAAAGGAGAAGAGCCAAAAAATCTGTTTGGCCATAACAAAATTTAAGAGCTTGTCCACTTATTACAAGTTCGTCGCCTGGCTTATCTACCTAACTAATTTCTTGGGGGGATGATCTCATCCTCTATCTCGGTAGGTAAGTCCTATGCCAGAGGGGCCACCTCCTTCTCAATGTTGTCTAGCTCGGCGTTGGTGTAGATAGGCATGAGAACTGTCAGAGCTAAGGAGGGATGCAGAGCTGAAAACACTCCTACAGCCCATTCAGGCCTAGGAGTTTGAAGGCTGGCCCTCAAACGGGTTCACAGCCGCTCCAGGGCACCCTTAGAGTGAGAGGTGGAAAGGGATGGGCCCACTAGCGGCCAGTACCCGAGCACACAAGCATCGTGGGCATCTCAGCTCACGTTCGAGTCTTGGTCGGTTCCCAGTACATGGTTTTTACTCGAAGAAAGACAACGAGCCCTTGGGACCGGTCGAATAGACCCAAGAACTATATGGATTGGGTGCCAAGAGTCTAGAGTCAGTCACTAGCTAACCCATGTCAAACCCCCATGAATAGGAAGTAGGGCCCCACTAGGACTAGCTCGTTAACGGCTCACCGAGCACCATGTTTCGTCCATCGAGGAAAATTGTGGCACGGCTTGGCCCTACCATTTTATCGAAAAAAATGCTTGAGGGATGATGATCACAAAGATGAGCTGACCCTCGATAGGACCCTTGCTATATGTAGAGGCTCGAGGGAAGTTGGACTCACAAGGAGACTGAACGCATGATCGCAGTACAATGGTAGACCGATCAGATCCTAGGGGACCGGTGAAAGGATCAAGATGCCCAAGAAGGGGGTGAATTGGGCTAATTCTAAATTTTCTTGCAATAATCAAATCCTACGGTTAGCCCAATTAACCCCTTGTGCCTAGAAAAATGTTTCTATTGATCTAACGCACAATGGACTTGCAACCTATGTTCCAAACTTACTCTAGCATGGCAATTCTATGAATGTAAAAACAAGTATTGAATTGCTCAAAGTAAATGCTCAAAGTAAATAGAGAGAGAGGAACATAGCGATGTTTTGCCAAGGTACCGGAGAGTCACCACTCCCCACTAGTCCTTGTTGGAGCACCCGCACAAGGGTGTAGCTCCCCCTTGATCCGTGCAAGGATCAAGTGCTCTCTATGGGTTGATTCTTCGACACTCCGTCGCGGCGAATCACCCAAAGCCGCTCACAATTTGAGTTAGGTCACCCACAAGCTCCGCCGGGTGATCACCAAGCTCCCAATCACCACCAAGCCGTCTAGGTGATGGCTATCACCAAGAGTAACAAGCACGAACTCTCACTTGACCATGCGAAGCCTAATGAGAACGGTGGATGCACACTTTGCTACTCTTGATTCACTAATGAGGCTACTCTCTTGGATTCTCAAATTTCAATCACCTCACTAGGACCTTGCTCTTCTTGGCACTCACAAACGTGTTTCTCAGTTGTTGGAATGAGCAAAAGTAACTCCACACACGAGTGGAGCTTCTATTTATAAGGCAGCCTGAAAAACGAACCGTTATGAGCTTCTGCGGGGTGACCGGACGCTCTAGTCATGTTGACCGGATGCTCCAGTCAGTTCAACCTGCATTCTAGTGATAAAGTGTTGACCGGACGCTGGCAGGGTCCGATCACCACTGATCAGACGCGTCCGGTCGCATTAAACCCTCACTGGAACCTTACTGTACTTGACTGGACGCTGAACCCCCAGGGTCCGGTCAGCACTGACCAGACATGTCTGGTCGCAGATTCCCTTCTCTAGAACCTTACTAGAGTCGACCGGACGCTACCTCTCAGTGTCCGCTCACTTGACCACTCCAGCGTCCGGTCACACCGAACGCTGTCTCTTGATCAAATGAACTAACCGGACCCTGTGGCCAGCGTCCGGTCGCACCAGAGCCAGCGTCCGGTCAGTATTTGACCCTTCATTCACTTCCAACTCTCGAACATATGTGAATGAAGTTTGCTCCATAGGATCATAGGGCGGTTGTGGAGCTACCTAGTGCTAGTTTTAACAAGTGTGCACCACACCTAACTCACTAGACTCATCTAGGTCAAGCTACCCATCCATACCCCCTTAATAGTACGGCCAAAGGAAAAACAAAGTCCTAAACTACTCTAAGTGTCACTCCAACTCCAATCGACACTTAGAACTAGTCATCCTTAACCTTGTCATCCATCCTTTGAAAACCGAAACGATTTCCATCATAGGGGAATGACAACCTTGATTGCCCAATTGATCTCCATTACCATGACCTAACTTAATTGCCTCTGCAAAACACACGTTAGTCATAGTAATCTTGTATTGCCATTAATCACCGAAACCCAACTAGGGGCCTAGATGCTTTCAATCTCCCCCTTTTTGGTGATTGGTGACAATACCACCTCGAGTATGTGAAAGAGTAAGGTTTTTGACGGGCTTGGTTCATATAAGCTTTTGTCGATAAGAACAAAAGAGTTAGGCAAGCTTATATGACCCAAGCCAACACGATGTACTCAAAAGATATGAATTAAGCATGAGTACAAGTAACAACGCTCATTTGCATCGGAGTATAAACGCGGAAGTAAAGGTAAATGAGCATAACACAAGTGATATGACATATAAATAATGTAAAGTAGAGAGCACACATATCATATATCACAATCACATAGATATCACTATCACATAGATATAATAATATGCATGAAAGTAACACACGAATGCATAATAGTAATAGTGTATCACACAAATGAAACTCCAAATGTATATAATAAGCTAATACTAGATAACTAGCTCCCCCTAAATGTCACTCCCCCTGAGTCTACATACTCGAACTCTCTTCCCCTTTGGTGTCAAACACCAAAACCTAAGGGTCAGTCGGCGGGGCTGCAGTGGACGAGCCAGGCGCTGAGGTACGAGGAGCAAGATGAAACTGGGCGCCATCATCATCTGACCCTGAGCTCTATACTGACTGACCCTTTGTGGCTGGAAGCGTTGCTGAAGCGGTCTAGGTCTGAGCTGGGGCAGGTGCTGCCTATGATACTACTAGTATATCTATCGTAGGATCAAAAGATGCGACAGACAAAGGGAGCCTCTGAGTAGTCATGACAACTGGAGCTGCTGTAGAAGGATCGGCGGCATGCATATGTGGCGGTGTAGGCATGCCTATCAACTTGCTGAAGGATGCTCCAAGACTCCTGGAGACTAACATGTCAGGCACAAATAGCGAGGAAGACTGATCCGGTGAGAAGCCCATATGATATGGTGTGAACTGCGGGGCTACCACTGGCGAGGACAACCACTAGGACACCTGAACTATGGGAGAAGCAAATAGAGCTAGAGGCTGTCCCTAACTCTGAAGCCCACTGGGTTGTACTGCTAGAGTCGTCGTAGTGGTGGTAGGCTGAGCAAGCTGGGGCAAAAGCTATGGCTGTGGGGCCCCAAGTGCTGTTACTACATGCTACATAAATCCCATAAGCTGCTGCTGCATGAGTAACTATTGCTAATGCATCTGCTGTTGTTGCTGCTGAAGGAGCTACTACTGCCGCTGGAACTCGTCCTAACGAGCCTAAAACTGTGCAAAGTTGGCAGCTGTCTCCTGAGCCTATCATGCCTGATCCTGCTGCATCCGCTCAAGAATAGCAATCAAAGCGGGGTCCGTCTGCGGTGCAGGTGGAGCTGAGCTAGAACTATCGGCCTCTACATCATGTCTGCGTGGAGGCATATGAGGAATCGGTAGATAGTCATCATCCGAACTGTCACTAGACTCTATCACCTCCTGCTGTGCCTCAAGCTGCTCCTCCTCAGTAGCGGCTATGCCTCTGATGATCTCGTCCTACTGAGCTGCTGACTCTAGAACATTTGGACGATGGCTGGGCTAAGTGGGTGCCTATGGTGTGCTGTGCCTGATCCTCTTCGCCATGTATAAGCTGGAAACTCAGTGGTGGCACCCTTATACTCTGCAACCATCTCAAGGGTCCTAACCTGCATAGCCTTAAGCATCAGGAAAGTGATCCAATGTGCATATGGGAGCTGCCTACGACCCTTGAAGCCCTCAGCTATAGTATCCTCCATCTCTGATAGAAGGAGGTCCCAAATGTCGAACACGGTCTGCTGCATCAGGGCATTGAGGAGCCAGAGCTGTAGGCGAGTCAGACCCTCTCTGTATCCCAACCTAGGAAGTAGTGTCCTCCTAATGATAGCCTCTAGCACTCGAGCTATAGGAGTAAGGTCACTAGGGTTCCTCCTCGACCCCTCACCAAAGGGCTCCTTGAAGCAATGGCGCACAAGATCTGTAGGGGCACCATCCCTCCATGAGGACGCCTAGGAGACTCCTGCTATCCATAACATACCTCATGCAATCTGATAGGCTGATCATGTAGCCTCAGTATCTCCCGGGCCCTGAAACTCATCACCCTATAGTCTCTGCCGTTGAATGCAAAGTGTATGAAGTTATGCTGCGGGTCAACGTAGAGCGAAGCATAAAACTACCAAACCCAAGATGGTACATACAGTCTAGTCCGGCCAATTAGATCTGTCAGCCCCAGCAAATATGACAAGTAGGGGCGGATATGCTCTCCGGCTACTGCCATAATAGACTCTATACTGCATACCCACTGAGATCTAAACACTGCCCCACTGTTGAGATAAGTATTGTAGAAATCCTCCTGCAGTGGCGTGTAGAACCCTCAGCTGCTCTCTCATCCCTCCTCGGAGGGAACCACACCTCAAACTCAACAAACCTCAGCTACCGAACCTGCCTTGCCGTGGCGGCCCTCAAGTCAAGATGTACCACTGGAGGCGGACCATGTGGTCTAGGCGGTGGGCGTGAACCCATGCACTGTGTAGCTGGCCTCGATGAAACTGTAGCACTGGTACGACTAGAGCGGCGTAGCTAGGGTGCCTGCTCAGTCTCCTCGGCCTGCTAGCCCTCCTGAGTCTCCTGAGCTGGCTAAGGCTCTGCTGGTGGGGGCTGCAACTATGGCTCCTACTGGGACTCCCCCTGAAGTCGAGGCTCTTCAATAGCCAGTCGATGTCCTGCCATCATGACAGTCCCAGGTGGACCACCATGACGACGCTCAACCTCTTCAACTGCTGCCCTCTGTGTTGGTGTGAGCTACGGATCTACAATGACAACACCACTGCGCGCACCGCCTCTCTCAGCACGCTCTGCGGCCTCAGCGACTGCTGCTGCTCTCACTGTCTCTACGTCGGGGTACTTACGCTTCTTAGATGTAACCTGCTTCATCGCCTTGCCTTTGGTTCCTATAGGCAAGCAAGGCGAGGGCCTCCGATCATCATCTCCTAGACCACCACCAACATTCTTGGTGCGAGCCATCTGATCTGCCAAGAGAGAAACTGCCGCTAACAAGACCAACTGTCAAACTAACACTCCCGAGGCTTGGCCTCGATCCGTACTCGCGAGCTTGGCTTTGAGTTAACTGACAACTACCACAAGAACCTCAACGGCACTGACTCGCTGTACGATGGAATAGATGGATATACAAATAAATACAATATATCTAATAGATGTGAAAACCCTAGGAAGCAAGCAATGTAGGTACAAAATTGGGGCGACGGGCTTTCTACCTGACGAACCGGCGATCTGAGAGAAGAAGAGACGTGTCACGTGGGGAAACTTCGGAACTGGCTAGGGTTAGGGTTTGCGAAGCACTTCGATGAATCAACGACCCTGGATGATTTGAAATCAGTGATTTGCAATTGATCTAGGTCACAAGTAAGGCAAATTGAAAGCAAGGGTTTGGCCTTACCAACGAGGAGGCAGGGCTAGGGCACAGCAGGTATGGGCTTAGATGGCGCAACCACGGTGGCAGAGGCCAGGTAGGGCACAGGAACTGTGGCTGCAGTGGCGCTCGAAGGCTAGCCCGAGCACTACTGGCGCGGCAGATCAGCGCGGTGGAGCTGGCTCACTGGCTGGCGGCGCCGGGTGCATGGGCTCGGCTGTGGCGGTGCTCGGTCGTGGGAGGTGCACGACTACAGTGGCATGAGGTCACAGAGCAGGGGCAAGCGTAGGCAACCAACGGTGGTGCTTGGCGGTGGCTGGCGTGGAGGAGCTATGGTGGCGCTGGCTAGGGCTCAATCACGGCGGATGCGGGGCAAGGTATGACACTAGCAGTTATATGGATTCCCCAACGCGACAGAATAGGAAACGGAAGAAGAGTCCTGATGCCGCACGAGATCCACTGACCGGACGCTCCGGTGGTAGCGACCGGACGCTACCACCCAGCGTCTGGTCGATTCCAGAGAGGTCCAATTCCTCTGGAATCGTGACCGGACGCGTCCGGTGGTCCATGACCGGACGCAGGCAGGGTTCGGTCAGCTCAGCATGTTTCTTCTTCAAACGACCGGACGCTGGATCCCTTCCTAACCGGACGCACAAGCGCAGCATCCGGTCACTCCTTCAGCTTCTGTTCACCTCCTGTGAACTGACCGGACACTGGACTGCAGAGTCCGGTGCAGCGTCCGGTCACCCTTTTCCAGCAGATCTTCAATGTTCCTCCGCGCTGCCTGTTCCCAATCAAGTCCCAACATGAATAAGATCCAAATAAACACCAATTGGGACTGATGTAGGTGACCTCTCTCAAACTCTCATATTTTTCAAAATATTTTGCCTTAGGCTATAATTCTTTTTTAAAAAATAGGCAATAAGAGGTCAAATGGAACAAAACGACAAAACAACATCCATGCATATGCAATACTTTGTAAGTAAATCTAGTTGCTTGTCAAGTTTGATCCAAGATTAAGCTTCTTCACATGTTTTTCGGTGGTTATCTTAACCATGTTAGACAAGCCCTATATGCATTGCCAAAAATTAAACATGTTGTATATTACTATGAATGCAAGGGACAACACAAGCTCCATTTTTAGTGAAGTTGCTAAAGTCAAGCACGTTGAGCTCATTCCGCAATCTACAAAATGTAGCCTCATCTAGCGGTTTAGTGAAGATATCCGCTAATTGATCTTCGGTTCTTACACCTTCTAGTGATATATCATTTTTAGCAACATGATCTCTTAGAAAGTGATGGCGGATATCTATGTGCTTGGTGCGAGAGTGTTGAACCGGATTATTTGCAAGTTTTACCGCACTTTCATTATCACACAAAAGAGGTACCTTTTCTAGAACTACACCATAGTCTAGCAAAGTTTGTTTCATGTATAAAATTTGTGCACAACAAGCACCCACGGCAATGTATTCTGCTTCGGCGGTGGACAAAGCCACACTATTTTGTTTCTTGGAGGACCAAGACACAAGTGATCTACCAAGCAAATGGCACCCTCCGGATGTGCTCTTTCTATCAACTTTGCAACCGGCATAATCCGAATCGGAATAGCCAACTAGTTCAAATATAGCTCCTTTGGGATACCAAAGGCTAATGCTTGGTGTGTGCTTAAGATACCTAAGGATTTTTTTTACGGCAATTAAATATGTTTCCTTAGGATTAGCTTGAAATCTAGCACAATACACACACTAAATATGATGTCAGGCCTAGATGCGGTTAAATATAACAAGCTACCAATCATGGAATGGTAGAGAGTTTGATCAACCGGGTTACCTCCCTCATCTAGGTCGAGATGTCCATTGGTAGGCATTGGTGTCTTGATTGGCTTACATTCATCCATCTTGAATCTCTTGAGAAGATCTTTTGTGTATTTCTCTTGAGAGATGAAGATGCCTTCTTTCATTTGTTTGACTTGAAAACCAAGAAAAAATGTAAGCTCACCAATCATGGACATCTCGAACTCCTTCAACATCAATTCACCAAATTCTTTGCATGAGTCTTTATTTGATGATCCAAAGATGATATCATCAATATATACTTGACAAATGAAGATATGCCCATTGAGCTTCTTGGTGAATAGTGTGGTGTCGACCTTCCCAATGGTGAAGCCCTTCTCAATGAGGAAGTCCCGAAGGTGCTCATACCAAGCTCTTGGGACTTGCTTAAGCCCATATAGTGCCTTGGACAACCTATAAACATGATTAGGATATCTAGGGTCTTCAAACCTGGGAGGTTGATCAACATAGACTAGTTCATTAATAAAGACATTTAAAAATGCACTTTTTACATCCATTTGATATAGTTTCATTTCATGATGTGATGCATATGCAAGTAGGATATGGATGGCTTCTAATCTTGCAACCGGTGCAAAGGTCTCTCCAAAATCCAAACCTTTAACTTGGGAGAACCCCTTTGCAACTAGTCTTGCCTTATTCCTCACAACAACACCTTGATCATCTTGCTTGTTACAGAACACCCACTTTGTTCCAATGACTCTTGCACCTTTTGGTCGCTCTTCAAGAGTCCAAACTTCATTACGAGTGAAGTTGTTCAACTCTTCATGCATGGCATTGATCCAATTCGGATCTTTAAGAGCTTCTTCTACCTTAGTAGGCTCATAGCAAGAGACAAAAGAGTGATGAGCAATAAATGAAGCAAGTTTTTGAGATCGAGTCATTACATCCTTTGATGGACTCTCTATGATGAGATCTTGTGGATGATCTTATAGGAGAGGTGTATTTCTTCTATTGACCACTTGAGGAGGAGGTTGTGGAGCATCAACATCTTGTGCTTGTACCACCGTTTGCTCATGGGAGACATGAGTGTCTTTATTTTCTACTCTCCCATCTTTTTCGCTATCTTGTGGTACATTTGATGAAGAGGGTGGATTTATCACTTGTACATCATCTTCATTATCTTTAGGCTTGATGTCTCCAACTAGAATGTTCTTCATAGCCTCCCTCAATGGTTCATCACCTACATCATTAAGATTCTCATGTGCTCCTTGGAAGCCGTTAGATTCATCAAATTCCACATCATATATTTCTTCAACCAAGCCGGTGGCATGATTAAATACTCTATATGCTTTGGATTTTGATGAGTAACCAACAAGAAAACTAATATCACAACGTCTTTGGAACTTCCCTAGGTGTTGTCGCTTCTTGTAAATATAGCATTTGCAACCAAACACCATAAAGAAGGAGACGTCCGGCTTCTTCCCATTGAGCAACTCATAAGGTGTCTTGCCAAGGAACTTTTGAAGGAATAGGCGGTTGGATGCATAACATGTGGTGTTGATTGCTTCCACCCATAGAGCTTCGAGGGTGTTGTATTCATCAAGCATAGTTCTTGCAAGAGTGATCAAAGTTCGGTTCTTCCTCTCAACTATGCCATTTTGTTGAGGAGTATAAGTTGCGGAGACTTCATGCTTGATCCCAACTTCATCACAATAAGCTTTAATGTTTGTGTTGTCAAATTCTTTTCCATTGTCACTTCTTATCTTCTCGAGCTTCACTTCAAATTCATTTTGAGCTCTCTTGGCAAACTTCTTGAAGCAAGATGCAACTTCGGATTTGTCATGAAGGAAGAATACCCATGTATACCTTGAATAGTCATCAACAATCACAAGACAATAGAGATTCCCTCCCAAACTCTTGTATGTTGTTGGTCCAAATAAATCCATGTGTAAGAGTTCTAGCACTCTTGTGGTTGACATAAAAGCTTTGGTTGGATGAGTATTTGCAACTTGCTTGCCGGCTTGACATGCAATACAAAGCTTGTCATTTTCAAACTTCACATCCTTCAACCCTCTCACCAAATCATTCTTCATAAGCTTCTTGAGTGAGCTCATCCTAACATGAGCAAGTCTTCTATGCCATAGCCACCCAAGTGTTGTTTTGGTGAATAGACAAGTCTTCAAATTTACATCTTCGGAGGTGAAGTCCACTAGATATAAGTTGTATCTAAATTCATTGAATATCACTTGATTGTCATCTACCTTGGATACAACAACCTCCTTCTCGGTGAACAAGCATTGGAAGCCAAGATCACACAATTGTCCAACGGATAGCAAGTTGAAGCTCAATGAAGCAACATAGAGCACATTGGAGATGGAATGATCATTTGATATTGCCATTTTGCCTAATCCTTTAACCTTGCCCTTTGAGTTATCTCCAAATGTTATTTTCTCTTATCCATCTACCTCTTCATCTAGTGAGGTGAACATACGAGGATCACTAGTTATATGTTGAGTGCAACCACTATCAATAACACAATGACTTCCACCGGTCTTGTAGTTCACCTACACACAAGAGATTCAAGCTTTAGGAATCCAAACTTATTGAGGGCCCTTCACCTTCTCAACAAGTGACTTAGCCACCCAAATCTTCTTAGGCCTATTCTTGTTAGGGGGTCCTAAGAACATGACTTTTATCTTCCCACCAGAGTCCTTTCTAAGCATGTAGTGAGCATTGAAGGCAAAGGGTCTAGCATGCTTGGGCAAGGGTTGTGGCGGTGGAGTTTGGCACTCATGAGCAAAGTAGCCTTCTTGTCCACACTCAAAACATCTCTTTGGCTTTGGCTTTGGCTTTGATTGTTGTTGTTGAACTTGAGCCTTCTTCTTTTCTACACTTGCCACATATCCAATACCACTTCTATCCATCTTCATGACGGTGTTCATGAGTAGATCACTTTGGAGGTGCTTGTCTCTAGCAAACTTGCTCAACCCAATCTTGAGATGCTATTTCTCCAACTTGAGCTTCTTATTTTCTTCCTTTAGAGCATCATCTTTCTTCTCTTCCTTGAGCTTCTTGTTTTCTTCTTTGAGCTTCTCATTCTCAAGGATCAACTCTTTATCATCATCAAGAGTTTCTAGCACAATGGTGTTGTGGCTTTTGATCTCTTCAAGATCTTTCATGAGCTTTTTATTTGTGTTCTTGAGCTTGACATATTCATCATAGTCATTGCACTCAACCACTTGCTTGCCTTTGCCACTAGATCCTTGCTCAATGCTCTCATCAATCAAATCATCACATGATGTAGCTATATCAATCTTAACAACATGGTTAGTAGCATCATGTGGCTCATTTGGTAAAAATTCTTGAGCAATAACAAGAGTATCATGATTGATCTTAAGAGTTGTATATTCATCTTTTAGCTTATTGTGGCTAGTGATGAGCTCATTGTGCACCCACTCAAGTTTATCATGTTTATCTTTAAGTTCTTTCTTAGAAGATTTGAGCTCCTTGAGTTTAGATGATATAGCATCATTAGTTTCTCTCTAAGCTCATCATTAGCCTTTTCTAATGTGTCGCACTTTGCTAAGAGTGAATCATTTTTAGCATCAAGCTTTTCATTTGTAGCTCTACTCTTTCTAATGATCTTAGTGTATTTTCTTAGTATTTTGACAAGATCATCATATGAAGGTGAATCATCATCATCGCTATCGCTATCATCATCACTAGCTTGCTCATCATCACTACTATCATCATTCTTAGTTACCTTGTGTTCACCCTTGGCCATAAGGCATAGGTGTGTAGAGGATGATGGCAATGGTGGCGGTGAAGATGAAAGGTCAATAGCAATGGCAGCCACCTTCTCATTGTCACTATCATCATTAGATGATCCACTAGATGAATCAATGTCCGTGAGTCAATCACCGACGATGTAGGCCTTTCCACTCTTCTTCTTCTTGTGGAAGTCTCTCTTTTTGCCATCTCTCTTCTTGTATGGCTTGTTCTTCTTCTTCTCATCTTCATCTTCATTGCTTGAGTCATCTTTCTTGCCCCTGTTCTTGTTCTTGAACTTGTCTTTTTGGGCTTTGTGCATTGATGAGCAAGATGGCCAAGTTCGCCACAATTATAGCAATCCATCTCGGAGATTGGCTTTCTTCTTGAGCTTGTGAAGAACTTCTTCTTCTTGCCATCGAACTTGATGCCACTCTTGTTGAGTTTCTTTAGCATCTTGGCGGTCTTCTTCACCATGAGAGCAAGGCTTTCATCATCAACTTCATCTTCACTTGAGCTTTCATACTCAAGCCTTGCATTGCCCTTTTCTTGGCTAGCTTTGAATGCTAAGTCTTTGTCTTTCTTCTTGTTAGAGGATGAGCCATCTTATGGTGTGATGTGCATGTACATCTCATAAGCATTGATCTTTCCCAAGATTTGTGTCGGTGTAGCAGCGGAAGGATCACCTTGATGTAGCACGGTCATAATATGTCCATATTTGTCAATGGGGAGGACACTCAAGATCTTTCTCACAACGTCGGATGGTGACATTTGAGTAAGTCCAAGCCCATTGACTTCCTCTACAAGAATATTCAAACATGAATACATCTCATTAGCACATTCTTTGGGAAGCATCTCAAATGAATTTAGCTTTTTAATCATAAGATGATAGCGTTCCTCACGCTCACTCTTGCTTCCCTCATGGAGCGCACAAACGTCCGACCATAGTGCATGGGCGTCTTTGTGGTTCCTTACACGGTTGAATACATC
The DNA here is from genome assembly GCF_019320115.1 of Miscanthus floridulus. NCBI lineage: Eukaryota > Viridiplantae > Streptophyta > Magnoliopsida > Poales > Poaceae > Miscanthus > Miscanthus floridulus. The sequence goes on along the minus strand of NW_027096409.1, from coordinate 19,240 downwards.
TTTGCAAAGGCCTCTAAAGATGGTGTTACGAGCCTTTGCATTCCATTTTTCATAATTAACCTCATCGCCTTGTAGGTTAGTAGCATCCCGAGGTTTTGGGAAACCTTGTGAGGCGGCTCTAAGAATACCAACGTCTAGAGCTTCTAAGTATGCCTCCATGTGGATTTTCCAATATGGAAAGTCATCTCCCTCAAAGATAGGAGGAGGTCCATCCCCGTGAGACATCTTGCTCTAAACGGTTAAGCTTAAAAACATGAGCACGAGGCTTCGATACTAATTGAAAGGATCAAGATGCCCAAGAGGGGGGGTGAATTGGGCTAATTCTAAATTTTCTTGCAATAATCAAATCCTACGGTTAGCCCAATTAACCCCTTGTGCCTAAAAAAGTGTTTCTATTGATCTAACGCACAATGGACTTGCAACCTATGTTCTAAACTTACTCTAGCATGGCAATTCTATGAATATAAAAACAAGTATTGAATTGCTCAAAGTAAATGCTCAAAGTAAATAGAGAGAGAGGAACGCGGCGATGTTTTGCTGAGGTATCGGAGAGTCATCACTCCCCACTAGTCCATGTTGGAGCACCCGCACAAGGGTGTAGCTCCCCCTTGATCCGCATAAGGATCAAGTGCTCTCTATGGGTTGATTCTTCGACACTCCGTCGCGGCGAATCACCCAAAGCTGCTCACAACTTGAGTTGGGTCACCCACAAGCTCTGCTGGGTGATCACCAAGCTCCCAATCACCACCAAGCCATCTAGGTGATGGCGATCGCCAAGAGTAACAAGCACGAACTCTCACTTGACCACGTGAAGCCTAATGAGAACGGTGGATGCACACTTTGCTACTCTTGATTCACTAATGAGGCTACTCTCTTGGATTCTCAAATCTCAATCACCTCACTAGGACCTTGCTCTTCTTGGCACTCACAAACATGTTTCTCAGCTGTTGGAATGAACAAAAGTAACTCCACACACGAGTGGAGCTTCTATTTATAAGGCAGCCTGAAAAACGAACCGTTATGAGCTTCTACGGGATGACCGGACGCTCTGGTCAGTTCAACCCGCATTCCAGTGATAAAGTGTTGACCGGACGCTGGCAGGGTCCGATCACCACTGACCAGACGCGTCTGATCGCATTAAACCCTCACTGGAACCTTACTGTACTTGACCGGACGCTGAACCCCAAGGGTCCGGTCAGCACTGACCGGACGCGTCCGGTCACAGATTCCCTTCTCTGGAACCTTACTAGAGTCGACCGGACGCTGCCTCTCAGCGTCCGGTCACTTGACCACTCCAGCGTCTGGTCGCACCGAACACAGTCTCTTGATCAAATGAACTGACCGGACCCTACGGCCAGCGTCCGGTTGCACCGGAGCCAGCGTCCGATCAGCATTTGACCCTCCATTCACTTCTAACTCTCGAACATATGTGAATGAAGTTTGCTCCATAGGATCATAGGGCTATTGTGGAGCTACCTAGTGCTAGTTTTAACAAGTGTGCACCACACCTAACTCACTAGACTCATCTAGGTCAAGCTACCCGTCTATACCCCCCTTAATAGTACGACCAAAGGAAAAACAAAGTCCTAAACTACTCTAAGTGTCACTCCAACTTCAATCGACACTTAGAACTAGTCATCCTTAACCTTGTCGTCCATCCTTTGAAAACCGAAACGATTTCCATCATAGGGGCATGACAACCTTGATTGCCCAATTGATCTCCATTACCATGACCTAACTTAATTGTCTCTGCAAAACACACGTTAGTCATAGTAATCTTGTATTGTTATTAATCACCGAAACCCAACTAGGGGCCTAGATGCTTTCAATCGGAATCAAGAAAAATCTTTTTGACCTCCCGAATCCTACGGTTACATGCCCCTAAGAAGACCGATCATGACAAAAGGGAATCATCGTCCTACCAGGACACGCTGTGGGCTAAAAAAGAAGGCCAAGGCCCTCACAGTCCTCCAGTCTGGAAAAGCCTCCAAAGGAGTATTCTACTCCTTCGTAGGCTCGGGGGCTACTGTCGGGTATCGATATTAGGGATACCCAAAGCAAGAAAGTTAGCACCCACGCTGACTTCCCCGGATGGCTCGAGATGTATTAAAAGGTCTCGCTCAGATCCCAAGGCCATGGGCTCCGTCTCGCCCGACCCTTTGGGTGCGGGCTCCGTCTCGCTCGACCCCAAGGACACGGTTTCCGTCTCGCTCGACCTTGGGCTCTGTCTCGCCTGACCTTGAGGGCGCGGGCTCTGTCTCATCCGACCCCTTGGGTGCAGGCTCTGTCTCGCCCGACCCTAAGGACATGGGTTCTATATCGCCCAAGGTTGCGGGCTCCGTCTCGCACGACCTCGAGGCCATAAGCTCCGTCCTGCCAGACCTCGAGGCCGCGGGCTCCGTCTCGCCTGACCTCTTGGGTGTGGGCTCTGTCTCGCCTGACCCTAAGGATGCAGTTTCTATCTCGCCCAAGGTCGTGGGCTCTACCTCGCCCGACCTTGATGACGCGGGTTCCGTCTCGTCCGACGGGGACCCATACCGTCGCCTTGAGGACGCGGGTTCCGTCTTGTCCGACGGGGACCCATACCGTCGCCAATCACTCCAGGTCCAAGCGTATGGGCCTAGGTCAAAACTCTGATGCTAGGAAAGTGGCTGGCACGCCTTGATGTATCCCATGGCCATGACGGGCCATACCTGGGGATTCACATCAAGAACAGTGTCGGGCGTGCTGTTGCTGTTCTGTCTAATTCTCGTACGGACGCTGACAGGCGCGTCAGTTTACCAGAACGTTCGCCGGAACAGAGTGGAACGCCATGACCGGCAGATGACGCCTGCGCATGGCGCTAGTGACGAACAGGGCCGCGACATGGAGCCGTCCCTATTGACATCTACAGGATCGGCGGGACCCGCATGAAGGACAAGAAGGACCCGGCAATCCTAGAAGCCTTTTTCTCACTCGTTCTTCTCCTTTTCCTCCTCTGTAACCTACGTTTTTCCTTGGCCTATAAAAGGAGAAATAGGACGCCCCATGAAAGGGGGATCTGAACACAAGAGCACGACACGAGCACACCGCTGAGCGGCAAGCGAGCTCTTAGCACCCGTTCACTTCTTCCACTAGAGACTTGGGATCCTCTCTCTCTCGCCTGTTTGTAACCCCTACTGCAAACTAAGTGCCGGTAACACGAGCAGCAGCGAACTAGACGTAGGGACGTTCCGTCCGAACCAGTATAAACCCTTGTGTCCTCCGAGCACATCATCTGAGCCAGAAGCGCAAATAAAAATTTATCCGTCTGTGGTTCGAAAACACCGACATAAATGTTTTTAGGCTTTTTCGCAAGTGTTTCAAGTGTTTCATCTGTCTTCTTTGATATGTTATAACTAGTGCATCTGAATGTTTCAAAAGTAGATTGAGTGTTGCACATGGGATTTACGTGAAAAATGGCTGGAGGCGTGAGCAACGTTCAGGGCGGCACGAGCCCACTGCCGGTGCGCTCACTCACGAGTCCGACACGCTAGACGCTTGCTCGCTCCCTATACGGACACCGAGACACTGACGCCCGGATCGCTAGCAAGAGCAAAATCAAAACGACAAAGCCCTGTTTGCTTGAACTTATCAGCCATACCTTTTCAACAAAATAACAATATTTTTCTCTTATAATAAATCAGCATCAGTATCAACGTCACCCATTTTTCCAACAAATGTTTCGAGCGCCTACTGAGTTCTAACCCAGGCCTGGGTCAGATGCCTTCCCCCAAGCCCACAATATACATGGGCCGGCCCAAAACCTGGGCTACGAAACGACCAAGCTTGTCAAGGAAGCTCCTACTCATCTCGACATCTCGGGACTCGGGAGGGGAAAGAGGGAAAACCCCACTCATTTCCCGCCCGAACATCCGAACCGCCCGCCGCCGACTCCCGCTCCGGCGATGTCGGCGACCACGGCCTCTGCCAGTCAGCCCTCGTCGCAGCAACCTCCGCCGCCACCGCCCACTGCTGAGGTCGTCCTCCGCCTCGCCTCCCGCGACCCCTCCGCCGCGGTGCCCCTCCTCCCGGAGCTCCCTCCCGACGACCTCGCCGACATCCTCGCCTCGCTCACCGCCGCCTCCCCCGCGGGCCACCTCGCCCTTCTCCCGGCGATCCTCGCGCTCTCGCCCTCCCCTTCCGCCGCCTCCACCGCGTTCGCCGCCCTCCTCTCCGCGCCCAGCTGGCCCTCCTCCACGCTCCTCGCCGTCGCCGCACTCCTCCGCGACCTCCCGTCGGCCTACCGCACCCGCATCCCCGCCTTCCTCGGGAAGATCATCTCCCTCCTCCCAAGTGCGGATGCCCAGGACCTCCCGGTCCTCGCCTACCAGCTCCTCCTGCTCGCGTCCAAGCCGCTCTACCCGCGCGTCGTCCTCGCGGGTCTCCTGCGCTTCTTCGGCGGCCGCCGAGGCGCCCGCGTTCGCGCGCCGCCGTCCTTCGCGCGGCAGGTCGAGAGCACCGCGCTGATGAACGTCGCGTTCGCGGTCAAGCAGGACCCCGCGCTGGCGAGGGAGGTCCTGGCCGCCGTCAAGGCTGACGCCGCGGGCGCTCTCAGTGGATTCGCGGTGGCAGTGATGCTGTTCGTGGCCAGGGTGCGGAGGTTCAACGAGGGTGCCGTGAGTATGCTCCGGGATGCGGCCGTGGTGTCCCGCAGAGATTACCGAATGTCAAGGTGACGGATTGCTCGTTATTCTACCATCTATTATAATCACTCGTGTTTGCTCTAGAAATTTGTTCTGATCAAAGGCCGGTGTCTCTCAGGCGGTGCAAATGGTTGCCGGATTGTATAGAAGAGGAATATGCACGGGCCACTCAATGTGTCGAGAAGGGACTACTGAAATCTGTGAGGGATTCATATCTCATAGTACCTGCCATGTCAGTTGTGAACTGATCATAAAGTCTGCTTAGATTCTTCTATTTGGGGTGTATACGGTGTCTTATATGCAGGTCGACGAGAGCATTGTTGGGAGGGAGCATGTTGTGCCAAGCATTGTTCAGGTGGGTTTTCTCCTGTTAGAAGTCTCAGATGGTGATCAAGGGGAGGAAGGTGGCTTAGGTGAAGGAGTAATGAGCACCGAAGAAATAGGCATTAATATGCTCAAGTCATTGTTTGAGATCCATGAAATGGCACGAACTGAGGTACGTATCGAAACAGCATGACCTTTGTCTTAACAAGTCGGATCATAGTTATAAATTGGTTTATTTGATATGACATGGTGTGTTTCAATTTTGAAATTTTGGGGTCAGATAATTGAACAGTGCAAGTTCCGGATTCTCTCGGCAAAGCCTCAGCAAAGTGCACCAGTTCTCAGGTCATACGACATAGCAACCCTAGTCAAAATTTACAAAGCACAAGTTATAGTCTACAGTTCAATATGTTTGTTACCTTTTCTTTTTGAGGAAATGTCTGACCATCTTTTCATTGCAGGTTGCTTGGATGCTTGATTTTGAGTCATCCATTTCCAATGCTGGAATTCATTGCACATTTGAAGGAATTGCTGGATTATTTTTCTTTTATGAATGACAAGATATCAACTGGTTTGATCAGTTGCGTCTTGCCACTCACAAAGTTCAGCCGTGATCTGAAGGTCTTCAGCCTTAACAATATTTTGTGCTTATGTGGCTGGAAAAGACTCGTTTGATTGTTCTAAAGTGTATTTTTACAGGATTACATAATACTGGTTGTAAGAAAGGCGATGTTCAAGAGGGAGGACATGGTCCGAATTGCTGCTACAAATGCTATAATTGAGCTGATTATTGCAGAAAGCAGGAAAAAGTGAAGCCAGTCCTTTTGAAGACTCAACAAGTCAGCCAATCTCTAGCCAACAGCCTGAAACACATCTAGAGTTTGGTAGGGGTCTCTTTCAGGAACTAAGTGGATTGCTTCGGAGAATGTCTCTCACATCAGGTTTCACTGCTTTCATTATGATGTACTACCATACAACTGGTTCATCTCTAGTAAGACCTACAGTTCCCAGCATAATTAGTTTGCTCTTGCAGGCCAGTGTCAAAGAGATCTTGTATGAGGGTCTTATACGTATTGTTACCTCTGATCCAGCTGTTTCTGACAATGTCCTTGATTTCCTCTGGCCTCACTTCCAAAACTATTACTCAGAGGTAACACTCCCTGACAGACCCTTTTTTCTGTTTATGTTTGTTGGTCGATGTAGACCCTTATTTCTGAAAATATGTTGTGAATCCTCTTGACTGCATCCTTGCAAAATGAAGTTGGTCTCATGGGTTTTTGTTTCTGATTTGCTTTAGGATGCAGAATGCCCTCTTAAAATTGGTTCATGCTTCAAAGTAGAGCATGCCAAACTATGCATCGTGGAACCTTTAGATTGTCTGCTGTTATGTATCTCAAGAATTCTGCAAATTAAGCAACATAGTAAATGTGAACGGCCACGTGATGCATATTGGAAGTGCTTTGGTTTTGCTGCTTCACAAGATAATGAGGTTGGTTATCTCCTGCTGACTTCTGTTGATAAACAGCTAAAGGTTTTGATGTTATGCCTCTCGTTCTAGTCTTGTTCTATGTTTTTATAACCCAATCTATTTTCAGGTTGGACGAGCATCATCAAGTGATTTATTCGTGAAAGCTCTATCAAGCATCCAAAAGTATTTGAGGATATCCCTCGCAGGTGTGTGATATGTCATAGATAAAGCAAGCCAATCCGAGCACAATAATGCTATTCAAGAGGACATTTTTCTGCGCTTATAATTTCTGCATGTTGACAGACCAGAGAGGACAAAGCCAAGAAGCTGGATCTCTTTCTTCACCATCGGAGGTTGCTCACTGTCATAACTTTGCTATGCTTGGAATCATTGAGGTTTTTGTTGATTTTGCTGCTTCAAAACTGGAGAAAGCCTCTGATGAATCGAAGGAAATGATAGAAAAAGAAATACTGGAGCTTGTTAATGTGCAGAGTGGCTTTGAGAAAAAAATGAGCAATGGTAGGGAAAGGATAGCACGGAGAAGAGCGAATGCTTGTGATGCTACAGATAAGCACACCAATGAACCCAGGGAGAATTCTAATGCTTCATTGCAGAAACTTCATGGAAAGAGGGGTAAATTTGCAGATTCGAGTTTGTATGAGCTTTCGGTAATGTGTGTCAAGCAGTGCCATGCTGATAACTACAACAACGTTAGTCAGTATCCTAGCCAAACTACATTGAACCAGAGCTCAAATCTGACATCTTTTGTACTGAAAGCCTTTCTTGAATTGTCGAAATCACTTGCATCAAAGGACAGTAGGGGCTTCAGAATAAAGCTGCATGAAGATTTTAAAAAGTTATGCCAGCCAATAATGCAGCTCGTATGGTGTTTTCTGTTAGATCCAATTCAAGAAAATGGTGGAAGCAAGAGGAACATGACCCAAGGAAAGAAAAACATTGAGTGCAAAAAGGATCAGTTATATTTGGCTCTGACATGCCTAAAAAAATTCCTTGAGCCAAGTGTTTCAGGAGATCACTCTAGTGATGTCATTGATTTTCTAATATCTTTAGCTCCGCCAAATATAGAGGATATGATGGATGCTGTGGATCTTGACAAATGATACCACTATGGTTGAAGATCGAAGCACAAGAAATGTCCTATATGCTTTTGAACATATTGAAGACGTTATATGCTAGACTTCTTACCCAATCACTTTTACGTGAATCTGAGGTAAATATGTTTGTGATCTAGGATTGAAAGCAGCATTGGATGGTTTGAAATTTTACTGGATCACACGTAGAATTAGGATGGTCAGGTCTCTTTGTCAGCATACTAAAAGATACTCCCTTCCAAATTATAAGTCGCTTTGACTTTTTTGGTACATATATTTTGCTATGTATCTAGACATACGTTATATCTAGATACATAGTAAAATTGATGTACCAAAAAAACCAAAATGACTTATAATTTGAAACGGAGGGAGTAGTTACTAATCGGCCTGATTGATTGATTCCCTTAGGAATTGGCTCTATTATACAATTTAAAAACATGGTAGCACACTTGATGCTTCTGTGTTATCTATTTATTATAGATGTCTGCACACTCACGTAATTTCAGCCTGCTTAAATTTACAGTCACCAGTTACCTAAAACATCAATATATTTTCATAGGAAGTATGAGGGGTCTTCTAGGCTGGCATTACCTGTACAGTCATAATTTGAGCACTTTCTATTTTGTTTGGTGGAAAGTACTCTGATCACTTTCCTTGCCTTTGCTTTGTTGTACTATGCAAATGTTGTGTTTCTGTTGAGAATAACTCTTTATAAATCAACTATCATGAAACAGCATATAAAGAAAACTGAATTGATATACTAAAGTTCTTGTTCATTTCTGTAGGCTGTAACTGAATTGATTTTGGGCATTTCAAGAAAAGTGCATCTTGAACAAAGGATCTTATTGGAAAACGGGCTACAGATCTATGTAAAAAGAAAACCAGGCAAAGTCCCAGTTTCGCACGAGAGATGGTAAAGCTAGCTATACACCAGCTCCAGATGACATGATTCTTGTTTGTGACGTCTGCTGAGTTGATGATATTAATGACCTCTGGAGATGACGGAGATTCTTCTGATACATTTCATATAATTAACTGTAAAACGAAGAGCTCACTTGCTGCTGTCTCACTTCAAATGGTTGAGTCATCTCTTACTGAATTGGATTGGGGTCTTGGAAAGCTTAAAGCAATGCTTACATTAGGTTATGATTCTGCTAACATTGATGAAGATCAACCAGCAGATGAAATAATGCTAAGGTTGGCTTTGGAGAAAGCACTCTACTCGAGATCAACATCAGTAGTTCTAGTCCTCTCTTCCTTTGCACATATGAGCCTTAAGGGTATGTTGTGAGGTACCATAATATGTCCATTTCATTCCATTTCTACTTGTGGCCTGATTTGAACTTTGCATTCTCAGATACTCAAGCAGAACACTTTCTGAAATTGACTGCCAGGTTCTACAAGCTTTTAACTCGCATGTCAAAGTCCCAGATTGCACCTAAAGGCTACACACAATCCATTCCAAGCCTCAAGTTTCAGAAACTGGCTGAATTAACTTGCAAGATGCTCACCACTCCCCTTTACGACCTTGTGTCTCAACAGGCCTTTTTCATCTTCTAAATTCAGCATTGATGCGCATGGCTTCTATAACTGTTGTTTTAACTTGTTTTTTCTGTTTTCTTGTGTTGCAGAATCAGCAAATACCCAGAAAGGCGAACATCGCTAAAATTAGATGAGAAACCAAATGTATCCCTGATCTAATTTATCAGATTGAGGATTATGAGAAGTATCTAATACAGCTAAGCAAACTCACTAAGGTAAACCTTTTGAGAAATGCCAAGCGCAGTGTAGCACGAGATTTCCAGATAAAAGATAAATCTGGGGAACAACAGGAAGAGGATCCCACTCCAGACAATGCTGCAGCATCTGATAATGAGGCTAACAAGGACGCAGGGTGTCCAAACGCTCCAGTTGAATCATATGCTGGCGAAAATGACTGATGCCTGGAGAATGGAAGGTGCCTCATGCATCAAAGTGCCCTATTGTCCTATTGGAACAAGCATACAATTGTTTTCTCAGGTACCATCCGCCATGCAAAAATCATTTCTCCAGTGTTGAGAGGACCTAATGACCATATGAAAAATTATTTGGTTTATTTACGGGTGCACTAGAATCATTAAGTTGGCATCACAGGAAACCACCAGAACTCGCGGATGTGGCAACCTCAATGCTTCAAAGAAACATAGTGAACATGGGGTTATCAATCAGAAGGACCAATCATTTTCTCTGGGACAACAAGCTCATGGAATTCTTGCTCCGTTAATACTCCAAGGTCTAATGCAGCTTTCTGGGGAAAAGATAAAATCAAGAAAGGATTAGGTGTATAATAACATGGAAGAAGTTTAAAGAATGTAAAATCAATGAAAATTACAAAATATGAATAGATGAGGCAATGGAGAATGAACTTATATCACATGATTAATGTCCTGATTCAAGTTTTCGATATCTAATGCCTTAAGAATTGAATGGTTCAGGCAACCAGGCCAAGATATCAACGTGCGCAAGTCACCTAAGCTAAGATAATGCATTATACACCGCAGAGCAAGGCCAAGGCAAAGTGAAATAAGTAAAGCAAGATCACCTTCAACGTGGTTCCTTCTTTGTGGGCTTTCTTAGCAACAGCTGCAGCATTGTCATAGCCAATTTTCTGCATTCATTCCAAAAGTAAGCATGACTCACTACTTTTTACAACTACAAACAGAGATTTAAAAAAAAAGGCAAATTTGCAGTTTACTTACAGGGTTCAAAGATGTCACCAACATCAGAGACTGGACAAAAAGGGAAGAGAAATAAGTATTGCACTTTATACACATATCTTTTGCGAGTACTCAGTAGTTATGTGATGGATTGTTACCTCATGCAAAAGTTGTGAAATTCTCTTATGGTTTGCTTGAATTCCCCTGACACAATTTTTCTCGAAGGACACAGATGCATCCCCTAACAACCTCAATGACTGATGAAAAAAGGAATGGTTAAAGACACTTGCAGTAAAAATTTAGGAGGTTAAAGTTACCAATTCACATTAACATTATGTACCTAAAACAATAAGAGGGATTATGAGGCTAGAAAAAGTTCCTATAGTAAATTAAGCATATTGAGGTATTATAATAGAAAGCATACTCGAAGTAGTCCGGCTGCGATCATTGGCTTAAAAACATTCAGTTCAAAATGCCCATTTGCACCACCAACTGTAACACCAACATGATTACCCATAACCTGCAATGCCATCATCCAAATGACAGTTATTTGAAATTGTTAAAATTCAGATAGTCAAATGCATATGCTAGAGTATAAATAATGCAAAAAGAAATAGAATGTCAAGACAAAATATGGTTCAGCAGCAGCCCCAGTCAGGTACCAAGATTTCGGCTTATTTGCAGAAAGTAACGGTGGAGGGCACCTCATATAAGCATATTTCATTTGTCAGATATGCTAGTAGCATCCATTTTTACCAACTCAATTATTTGTTATTGATCGCTATTCAGATGCTCTTGCTACTTATCGAAAATTTAGTTTTAAAAATATAGTAAAAGGCACTGCATCAGACAAATTAAATGACTCAGATATATGTAATTTCTACAGGAAATTACAACTGCTCCCTAAAAATGTTTCTGACTAACTAAGCAAGCTGGAAGGTAGTTATGAGGTGCAGATCACCTTAACCATTAAACATCATAATAGATGAATATGTAGTCCTCACTAGGATTATGAGTTTGATACGGATTATGAGAACCATAACATAAATATATATGACTAAATAAATGGTATACCAATGGGACATAAATGCTTTTCAAATAAAGGAAAAGCTGTTCATCAAGAACATAAAGCAAACAAGAAAAATGTTTGTCAAAAATACAATATGGAGATTTGATTATTTTCAGAAGAGAAAACAAACATTATTTGTGTACCTGAGCACAAACCATTGTCAGAGCCTCGCACTGGGTTGGATTAACTTTTCCCTGAAAAGTACAAGTTGAAAAAGAAGCTTCGGAATGATGTCTTCTTTTGATAAACGTATGAAAACCATAACATGATATACTAACAGTCTGCTTACAGGCATAATGCTGCTCCCAGGCTCATTTTCTGGTAGGATTAGTTCACCAAGACCACATCGAGGACCACTGTGATTGTGTTGGAAATATTAGTGCATGCCCCCAGAATGCTAGAAAAAAATCATTTATAAAAATAGAAGATTGGAATAACGACCTTCCTAGCAAGCGTATGTCATTTGCTATCTTCATAAGAGATGCAGAAATTGTATTTACCGCTCCACTGCTCTCGACAAAAGCGTCATGCGCTGCCTACTTATAAGAAAAAACTGATGAGAACATACAGTGATGAGATAATACATAATAGAGGGTCCGAATAATACAAAATTAGAAAAAGAAAAGTTAGCGAGACAATAAAACCAAAAGCCATACTAAGTACACTATACAAGCAAGAAGTGGTTGGATTTTGCTTCCATAAAGAACAAAGCCTAACAACTATCAAATAAAATAACTGAAAATGACATACACATCTTAATATTTCATCTGCTCAACTTGGGAACAGATGATATTTGCGTCCGTTGGTTTCAGTTCGCAAATACTTGTTATTTTCATTTTCTGAGGCAACATATTAAAAATGCACTTTCGACTGCTAAGCACTAACAAATTCCTTGTTTTATACGCATGGATCTAAGGTAGCATGGAATAAATGGAGAAGATGATAATTATCTTCCACAAATCATCTTCCATTGCAAATACCTAATATCTGTGTTTAGTGGACGAATATGTCTGCAGGCAGTTATAGCCTCAGACACTGCAATTAAAATGTCATGCAATATCCAATAAAATTGTGTGAAACCTTCGGTGGCTAGTGGCAGATCAGAGTATAAGATTTATATGTGTGCATTGTTACTAACCAAAGCTTCAAACTTGTTCTCTGCTGTCACAAAGGGTAGGTTTGTTTCCTCAGCCACTGCAGCAGCTATTTTGACATCAAATCTGAAAAGACAGATTGAAATTAAAGTATTTAATAAATGAAAGGAACGCCTTAGGTAAAGCATGGAATTAACACTCTGTTTCAAAGTTATCCTAAATCAAGTACCATAAGATTAGTAATGATTAACCATATAAAAGAAAAAAAAATCAATTTGGGTTGGATACTCAAATCTCCATGTCTCACTTCTTTTAATCCAGAAGTAGACATGAGAGGTCAAACTGGAAAAGAAACTGGATAGTATTGAAACGAATTGGAATGAACAGATTAATCTGGGTTATGTCATGGCTCATGACACTCTGGATGACAGGGTTACATGGATTCTCTTCCCGAGGTAAATGGTGATAGACTACTAGGTAACTCAAGAAGTAAATCTAAATGTATAATTTTGCATAAATATCTAAAAAACTAAAGTACTTGATTAAGTCCATTTTTGACCCCTTGTCTAACTTTGGCACATCAACTATCAAAACCGTTCAATTTTGACACCCAAAGCAGTTCTTCAGATGACTGTGGTCAAAATGAAACGGTTTTGATAGTTGAGGTGTCAAAGTTAAATGGTTTTGATAGTTGAGGTGTCAAAGTTAAACGGTTTTATAGTTGGGGGTTTAAATTAGACAAACGCCAGAGTTGAGGGGCCATAAATGGACTTAATCCAAAACCAAATTAAAATTTATCGATCAAACGTATCAATGTAAACAAATTATCTCAAACATTAATTGACAATTACCCTTTCTTAGTGTTCAAGCCAGTTCCAACTGCAGTTCCACCTTGAGCAAGCTGCTCGGCAAGGTAATTATCAGTAGTGCTAATTTGTAAAGAAAACAAACATTAGCAGTATAGTACCTGGTACATCCGAGGTAATGTACAATTAATACGGTCAATTCCATATTTGATCTGCATAGAGTCATAAACAGTTACTAAGTCTACCTGTTAATCTTAAGTGCATATAGTTAATAAATAAGACAACAAAAGATGCTGGAATAAATCCTACCTGTGTAGTGTAACCACTGAATTCTTGTCCAAGAGTCAACGGGGTGGCATCTTGGGTATGTGTACGTCCAATTTTAATTATGTCTTTAAACTCAACAGTCTGCACAGTCAGGTTAGCAAATTCATTAAAACAAAATTTACTATATAACAATACAGAAATATAGTGTTACATATAGCTACTGGCACTGCCAACCATAGGTTAACATGTCAAGGAAACCAACATTAGTTTAATCAGCTATTCAGCTGAAAGTCAACACATATTATGTGGGGTTCGTTGTACTAGTTTAAAAAAAAATCGACCTGCAGGGGAAGGACCGCCCCTGCTGCATTGATTAAAAACAAACTTCTCACGCGCAGGGCAAAAAACACCCAGAAGGCCAGCTGCCCTGGACTTACCACCGAGCGCCCAGGACACATGCCTGCGGCAATGTGCATCTCGCTGAAAGCGGCTCAGGTGGTTACACGTATAACTTGGGAAAACAGCCGACGAGGAGTGTTTTTTAACCCAGGCCTGTTTAAATTCGTTTCCACCAGGAGTTGAACCCAGGAACTGAGTTGCAACTAAGGCTCCTGTGACCAACTAGGCTACAGACCCATTCGCTTCGTTATACTAGTTTCATTGAGCGCATTGTTCAATCTTTTCAGTCAATTTGTAATCTAAGTGCTGAGATCACTAATAACAAGCTTATCTACCATCTACCATTACCCTTATTTTTGTACACCATTTACTGCTCTACCGTGCGTCCACATCATCATCTATTTGTGCCCATTCGATTGCCCATCTACGGCAACGGCCTCTTCTACTGCCCATGCATGCCTACTGCCGCAAAAATATACTACTACTATTTTTTTTACTAAAAAAACAGGGAGGGAGGGCCGAGGGCAAAGTTGTCAGTCTGTCGTTGCGTGCGTGCGGAGACCAGGGTCAGCGGTATGATGCAGGCAGCGCAGGTAGGGCTCACAGACCAGATACAGATCCATATCCAAATCCCAGCGTCCAGCTGGCAAGCCATGGCTGTGGCTCGCGGATCGGCGCAGTCCATGGATGGATGGAGATGGATTCATGGATAGATAGATGACTTATAGATAGAAGACGGCCGATGGCAGGCAGTGGCTGCATCTGCATCGGCGTCCATGGGCTGAGCGGGTGGGCTGCATCAGTGTGACCTCACTAGGGCTGGCCCGGTCGCCTCGGCCGCCACGTGGCCCTTGTGCTGCGACTTGTGGAGCCCACCCAGGTGTCCATGTGTCTCGCCCCGCTGGTCCCCACCCCTTCGTGTCACCCGCCTCTCTTACTTGGCGCGCCGCGCCCCACGCGTGGCCCCACGCCCAGGCCCCGCCTGGTGCCGCCTCTACATGGAGGCACCATGCAGTGCCATGCGCCGGCTTCTCTGCCCGCCCACCCGCCTGTCTTCATTGCGCACACTGAAAGACTGCTGCCTGGCCTGCAGTGCTCCATCTGCATGCCTTGCCAACTGTCTATATATACCGGGCCAGGGAGCCTCACACAGCACACACACAAGGCACCGAGACCCAGGCAAGGGTTGCATTGCTAGCATCCATCGCCGCCGGTCGATCGCCATATCGATCGATCTGCGGACGGACGGAGGGACAAAGCTGGTCCAGATGGATCATCGGTTGCCGCCGATCGCTATGGAGGTGGCGGCGATGCAGCAACAGCGACGGCAACAACAGCAGCAGTTCGTCCACCACCTTCAGGTCCACCAGCAGCAAGGTACGCACCACCAGCCGCTACCGCCACCGCCACCGCAGCAGCACAAGAACAGCAGCGGCGGTGGCAGCAGCAGGGCCGCCGGTAGCCGCAGGCGCTGCCCGCTGCGCCAGTCGCGCAAGGGGTGCATGAAGGGCAAGGGCGGGCCGGACAACCAGCAGTGCCCGTACCGCGGCGTCCGCCAGCGGACCTGGGGCAAGTGGGTGGCCGAGATCCGCGAGCCCAACCGCGGCGCACGCCTCTGGCTTGGCACCTTTGACAGCGCGCTCGAGGCCGCGCACACCTACGACAACGTGGCCAGGCAGCTCTACGGCGACTGCGCGCACCTCAACCTGCAGCTGCCTCCTCCGGCGGTTGCGGCAGGCAGAGAAGGAGCACCGGCGGTCGCGGTGTCGTCTCCGTCCCCTGACAGTGTGGCTGCTGGCCCTGCTGCTACTGCTAGTGGTGGGCACAACCGCCATCACCAGTACCTCCAGCAGCAGCAGCAGGCCGCCATGGCGGCGGCGCCTATGATGATGATGCGGTACTCCTCCAGCTACTCCGTCGACGCGTCGCCGTCCAACTACGGCTCCTTTTCCAACTCTTACTCCAGCTCATCGCCGGTGACCACGGCGGCCGCGGCAGCCTCGCCCACCTACAACTACAACAACCACCAGACGTTCCAGATGACGCCGCCGCCGTCGTCATGCGGCGGCGTGATGATGGCGCCTGCCGTGCCGCAGGCGCAGGGCTGCCACGTTGACAACACCACCACCACGATGGAGATGCAGCGTCACCAGCAGATGATCCGCGAGCTAGCGGCGGTGCCTCTGCACCAGGAGCCAGACGACTTCGAGGACTTCATGATGCGGCTGCCCGAGGCGGAGGACTTCGGCCTGCAGGGCTTCCAGGAGGTGCCCCCCGAGGTGTTCGACGAAGCCGCCAGCAGCATCTGGGACCACACGGCGGCCGCCTGGTCGACCCCCACCATGATGATCAACTCTGCCGCCGGCGCCGCCCAGCACCAGCAGTAGGTCGTCGTCCCTCTCTGACTCTCGCGTTGATCGATGACGCCGGCGAGCGCCCTGCACCAGCTACTTCGTTCCAAGCCGCATCGACGAGCTGGCCGGTGTATGTGGCGAAGTGATTCGACGCACGCGTGATGATGCATGACACCCAGTGGTTCGTGAGTTACTAACAACTCAAGGCGTACATATGGAACTGTTTATACGTACCAGATGGTTACTCTGCTATAGACTGCTACTATATACTCCGTATTATATAGTTTTGTTTCTCAGTTATGTTTCAGGTTTGTAAAATATATACTGTAGTATTGGTGCCTATACTCTATCCTAGCTATATAGTCTTTGTGGGTTTGTATGTGTGGTATATGCATGGGCGGCTAGCTAGCTTGTTTCATTCCATCCTAGAATTTACATAAAGCAAAAGTAAACTATGAATCAGAAAACAGATTACCCTGAAATCAATTTATAACAACAAAACACGGATAGCAGGAACTTTTAAAAAAAAGAACATAAAAATAAATCACCCACTAACCCACTCCACAAATAAAAAGATGCCCTGGAGAAAAAAAGGAAGAAGAATGAACTTTATAAGAGATGCTTATACATATTACCATTAGCATGCACAAATTGGTATGAAGTGGTCACCAGGGTATGGGTTACCTCATTAGCACCTAATTATTAATACGAATTTCAATTGGGAAAAGAATTAAGCGACTCTAACGGACTGCTACAGAATTTGTATAGAGTTAGGAGCCACTATGCAGTTCTTGTACAAGCAATGCCCTAGACAATTTTCTAAGTTTCTAATGTTTCAACTTCGATCTGAATCCCTAATCAGCAGGTGCATATAATCAATAGGCACAAATTCACAGTAGGCTAATATAATATTAATGGGTCATGATATAATTATACAAAAGGCACTTAACAAGCATAGTACAAAAAGGGTCACAATAAATTATAAAAGGCATTTGACAAAGAATAGTAAAATAGTTCCCATGGAAGGAAATGAGAAATTAATACTTTTGAATGAAGTGAATCATGCAACTGTTGCAAACTTGGGATAAACCTCGAATTTATCTCAACGGCCGCCGCTATATGCATTACCTGGAAATGTCAACAGCATGAATAATAAACATCTGCAGCAGTAATAGTAATACTGAAATAAAAATTTTAAAAATAGTTAAAGCTTACAGTGGGAAATGTATCATTTGAAGATTGTGACCTATTCACATGGTCATTTGGGTGCACAAACTTCTCACCGCGCTTGTGTCCAAGGATCTCAGCTGCCCTATTTGCAATTACCTAAATTGGGAAAAGAGATCATAAACGATATGGCACAGCTGGCAAAAACATGCTAAGTAAACAATAAAATTCACATGAGCATTAGCTTAACAGGAAAAGTAAATACTGTTTTACTGTTTTGCATACAGACAATCAGCAGAGTGGAGCACAGATGGAGGTAGGTTCAGTTTGCCCACTGTTTGGACAGTGAAGCTTAACTTTTCACACTTTAGCAGGGATTACTATTCTAATCAACAGCCATACTACTTTAGAATTGACACTTCTAGTGAAAGATTTGAAGTAAAAATATTGGATGTGTAGGACACCAACCTCATTGGCATTCATGTTGCTTTGTGTGCCGCTGCCAGTTTGCCAGATAACAAGTGGGAAGTGATCATCCAACTTTCCCTCTGCGACCTCCTCAGCTGCCTGCATTATGGCCTTCCCTATTGTTGGATCCAGGCCATACTCCATATTCACCTTCAAAAGAAAAAGGAAAAGGAAAGGTATCCATACATAAATGATACTTACAAGTAGCCTACAAACTACCAAAGTGAAAAGTTGAAAGTATATAGAAAAGTTCGAGCTGGCACCAATAACTGTGTCTAATGTGATCTACAGAGCAATCTGAAATTGGTTAAAAACAAAGTGAGAAGCGCCTATCTAATATGGAATTTATCTGAAATTAGAAAGTAGTCTCCTGACATTTAATAAATCAAACAAACTATAAGTTGTAACTAGCATATCCCATTCGTGATCTTATGATAAGTCAAACAAACAGATACTTGGTGGCTCACAACAAACAGGAAAATCCAGAGTTGTGTGATCTTATATACTCCAAAATACAATCATAACCACTGAATAATATATCAGATGGAAAATAAATTCGGGCACATCAAGCATTGCTTATTACAACCATTCCTTCCATGGAATACAGAAATTGCTTTACAGCTTGCAGTGCCCACAAAGGATAATCAACGAAATGCATCTATCCACCCACCACGCGCAGAAAACAACCAAAAAAACAGTTTCACTTTGTACCTTAGCGGCGCACTTTTTTAGCACGCCAAAAGCGCGGATGATGGGCACGGGCATCCTCTCGCGCTCCCCGCCAATGTCAAAGTTCTGCAGCGACCTCTGCGTCTGCGCGCCCCACAGCCTGCCCGAAACAAAACACAACAGCCGAAACCCACCAGATCAACCACAGCATCTTAGTTGCCGGCGACACCAGCAGATCAAAACAACGCGCGACAAATAAGATCAACGGGACAAAGCTGCTATGCATCTATGGGGACGAGGGGGAAACCACGCACTTGTCGTTGGGGACTTGGATGGGACCGAAGGTGTCGCGCTCCTCGCGGAAGCCGGTGGAGATCGGGCGGGTCAGCGCCGGCCGGAGTAGCAGCGCGGCCGCGGCAGCGGAGGCCGACGGCGAGCCGGACACGCCCGCGAGGCGGCGCAGAGCCATCGCCATCGCCATCTCGGGTGTTTTCTCTGCTACTAGTGCTAGGTCTGCGCGTCCCCGAGGCGGCGGCAGAATGGGAAGAAAGAGAGCTCCAGAGCAGGGCAGGCGGTGGACCGGGATTCCGGAAGAGAGGAGAGGACAGAGGAGGCAGGGAAGAGGGAACCAGGGAGGTTTGATGGGCTGATCTCACGCGTGCATTCTGCATCGGGTGGTGGCA